>NW_021637598.1:0-27291 GCF_004799145.2 Neltuma alba | reverse complement strand
TCCACAAATAGAGAGATTTTCACCGTTTCGGCTCATTCCCCGCACTACCCTCTCCCGCCAAGCTCACATCAGTCTCATCGCTGCAGTGCTCTAGTGCGCGGGAGGAGTGTGCGGCTATGGAGGGACAATGGAAACGGTTTTGGTTTTGCAGAAACAAAGTAAAGGGTTGTAGGAGGAGGGAGAAGCGCGAAGGAGAGAGAAGAAGCCATCAACGAATCAATGAAGTGTTCTTCTGGCCTGATGGCCGTTGTCTGTTGGAAAAGGCCTTTTTTCGATCGGAAGGCATTTTACGGTTTTGGAAGAGGAAAACCAAAAATGGCACAAGAGAAAGGGATGAAAGAAAAATAAAGAGGAAAAAAAACTCCCAAAAAGCGACCATGCAACGGTTCTCCGTGGAACTATAACTCTTTATGCATCAAAAGCAATAAAATATTAGATAATATATAGGTTATTTATTTTCTTTTATTTTAATTAAGTTCAAAAATGATTCCCTCTTTATTTTTACATAGAAAAATAATTTTTTTACTAAATCATTTAGTTTCCTTGCTAACTAATTATAATAAGAGCATTTTAGTCATTCTGATATTTATACATTTTCTTTCTTCCTTGTTTTCTCTTCTCTTCATTTCTCTTTCTCTCATTTTCTTTCCCCCCAATTTTTCTACTCATCCAAGCAGGGCGTACATTTCTTCATTAATTAAAAAGGACGCGCAAGTTATGGATGCCTTCTTTAAAGATCGCAACGAAAATTGGGTGAGGGGTTTCTATAAAAGCTTGGTTTTCATCTGCTGAGTTTGTGATTTTAGATCATACTAGTATCGTAAAGGAGACAAATAAGTGCATTCACTATTTATCTCATCTTAAAGGAGACAAATAAGTGCATTCACTGTTTATCTCATTAAGGATGCCATAATTAGATTTCTTAGCAACTACTCTTTTGAGGTCCATCTGCCCAGTTCATATTTTGTTTGCTTTGGCGCGGTTTAACTGCAGTCTTTCGTCCTCCCCCCGAAAAAAAAAAATCTCAAAAAAGAGTCAATGATTTTAAAAACGCAATGTAGCATCAAATAAATATAATGAGGACAGAGTTTCTAGTGAGCTGTGTTTTGTCTTTAGCATTAGCTTTCATTATTATAGAAAACCATCTCCTCGATTGTATAGTTGCAGCTTATCCATTTGTCACTCTCACGGATTATTTTAAAAAGGACGAAGAAGATAGATGCCCCTCACGACACATGTAGAGAAAAATATATGCAGACTCTAGATTGCAAAAAAAAAAAAAAAATCAGAAAAAACACAGCCCATAGTTAATTATATATCATCACCAGATAAACCTTCGATCTCAAAAAAGCGACGCATCTCCCACAATTTTTTAGTCGCTGCAGAGTCTTCATCCCAACTTTATTTGAGTTTTTCCAGATTAGTTAAGTATCTGTATGTATGCAAGCATATACACATTATAGAGATGCTGAGGTGGTTTTACTTGTTAATAATTAGGAGCATGGATGTGATCCTGAGCTAATTCTAAAATGAGTGGTAATTAATGGGACTCATTTTTCAACACATGGTTCATTTAAGAGTTGCAGAGGCCACATGCGAGACGCACATGTTCTTCTGGGAAAGCTCCCCCATTCCTGCCTCTACATTCTACGTACCTCGTTATAATGCCAACCAGAACAAACCACGTACCTTTCCCTACATTCTCTTCCTCGTCACGTTGAAACTACCCTTTATCACAATGACATTTCTGCCCGTCCATCCTGATGGGTGCTCTAATCTTTCACCAAAAATCACTCGGACCATTGGTGAACTTTCAGTGTTCCTAATCTACTATGTAAGATCGGGAATCTTCATCATGTTGCCGAAAGTTGTATCTGTCTTGTCAATTCACAATGTTCACATATATTTGCACTGAATTGGAAAAGGCATCAACTCATTTTCCCATCGTCTATTATTCATCACTATTTCTAGCTTCTAACTTGTTCTGCTCCAACCTTACATGGGACACACCACATTGCAGTCAAGAAAGTGAAATTACAGCACGGTGACGTGCTCGTATCCATGGGTGCTCGCAATCCAATCAAGAACTTCATTTACATTTTACACGAAAGTTTCCAGTAAACCAAAAGAAAAAGAAAAAAAAGGTGTCACTGAGCCACTATAATGATTCACACCATATCGGCTTCCAGCTTTAAACGTTAAAGATATGGGTATTACAGATAATTTCAGTTCTATACAAAAACTTGCCATCTTCCATTCTCAGGTTAACAAGCTTATAACCATAAATACTGCAGCAGCTTTTCTTCTTCCACGTAACATCACTATAAGGCTGCGTGCCCTCTCACTGTTATATATGTTGTGAATCGATCTCAAGCACATATATGTTTATATGTATAAATATCTGGTTCGACTTCGCCTCCCCAGTCAGTTTGATGATTTGTAGTCATTAATACTCTCTCTAAGAGCATAGGTGGTGACGCGTCAGCATGATCTCCAGTCGAGTCGGACCTCTGCGGGCCCCATCACGTGCTGACTCGGCTTCCGGAAGGAAACGATGTGGCTGCTCACCATGAAGGCTGTCACGCGCTCCGACACTCGTATATCCTCCATCTTGATCTCTTGTAGCCTCCGCACATACTCCGGCACGTGCACTAGGTCCCACACCACCCCGATTCCGCCGGGCTTCAGCACCCTCACCACCTCCCCCATCGCCCGCATCCTCTCCGCCGAAGCCTCCGCCGTGTGCGGGCCGTACTCCCTCCCCACCGTGTGCACGAACACCCCTGACACCACCACGTCGAAGTAATCATCCGGGAACGGCAGCCTCCTCGCGTCACCCTCCCTGCACGTGACGTACTCTCCCACTCCTTCCATCTTCGCGTTATGCAACGTGGACAGTGTCTCCCGCTTGGATCCGTCCAGCCCCACGACCCGACCCGAACTTCCTTCCTTTTTGAGCTGCGTGGCGACGGCGTTGAGGAGGATGCCGCGTCCGCAGCAGCCGAGGTCGAGGGCTAGCTTCACCGAGGACCAGTCAGTTACGGCGGAGACAATGCGCTGAGCCATGTCGTAGTGAAGTGGGACGGAGGAGTAGAAGAAGTTGGCGGCGGCGAAGAACAGGCAGAGTGCGGAGAGCGCGGTGACGGAGCCAGTGAATCCGGCGGCGAATCGGGCGGACACAGCAGGTACGGCGGCGATTGATAGTAATCGCTCAAAGAAGACGCAAATGGGGCCGAAGTAGAGAAGGTAAAGAACGGACAAGACGGCGAAGAGGATCGCTTGACACAATAGGAAGATTAGTGTTTGCCATTGGTCAATTCCGTAGATCGCGTAGATCTGCGTCCAGTTCCTGCTCGTTGATTTTCCCATTCGTTGGAATTTCTTAGACGACTCAAGCTCCAACTCTTGATCACTGTTACTCCAGACTGATCAAGGGATAAAATCTCTGCATTCACATAAACAGTATGTAAGTCGTCATCGTTTCCTAGGCCATAGACCCAAAATTTATTGGACACAACATGCCAAACAAGTAAGAAAAAAAGAAATTTTCTGCTATCAAGCAGAGAACCAAAAGAGGACATTAGTATTCTAGCATTAATACAGTAAGAAAAGGTTCTCACTTTCAGGTACGGATGCTTTTGATCGTGCTGAAAACAATATCAATCAGATCCAAAAGCTGCAAGAACAGAAATCTGAGGCGAGCCCAGGACGAGAAGAATCCAGGGAAACAGAACACAAAGGACCAGTTATCTCAACTCTCAGCTATGATTTCACATAAACCTAGAAAAACAGTAGAGTTTTAGTAAAGGTAGCCCCCATAGACAAACTCTGTGACAACCTCATGGCCTTCAAAATTATGCAGATGTCAGGAGGGGCACCTAAGAAGAAGATGACATATGATAACGCGCTTTCACTGGTGGCCGTGATAACCAGTAATGTCAGATAAGAAAGGAAGGGGAAAAAGGTCAAGAAGCTGTGGGAGGAGTGGGTGATAGCAAATTCTCAACCTTTTGTGTAATTGCTCACTCAGTGAGTGAGGGGCACGATTTGCGAGACAGAGAAGGGGGGAAGAATAGTGATTGGATTATGAAATGGGACCATGCTCCGTCTTTCTCCTTTTGAATGATATGTATAGGGTGAACCGGTTGACCGGCATCTAAGGTTGTTTAATTTAATATTATTCATTACTTTAAATTAAAGTCTTTTCATTTCATAAATAGGTTTGGTGGCTATTTTCTATTTTAAAATCAACTGTGTCCAAGCAGATTTCCCGTTAGTGCCTGTACTTTGTAGGCACCTTCCGCCAAAATTAGTAGCTGCAATTAGTACAAATAACTTCCATGCTCTTGTATACAAAGAGAGACTTCTTTGCTTTGTGGGAAATGAAACATATAAATTAATTCCTTCCATGGAAATATGTCATTCGCGAGGAGAGAATAGTGTTATATTTTTCCTCCAAAATTTTAAAATGATCGATGCATTGATTATGGAGAGGCTGTTGGGGGAAAGATTTAGATGAGAGTGGGGGGCTTATTCATAATTAAGTGGTCCTGGTAGACAAAGGTCTAATTTATTAAAACTTCAGTATTGGTTAGTAGTACAATCTCTTTTTTTAATATAAGAACTAATTTGATTTTAAATTTGGTTCTAAATATAAGACCGCAATCTATTTCGTCTCTCATATTTATTCATTTTTTTTCTAAGACAGCCTTTATAGTTGTTGCATATGTTAAATGTTTCATTAAATGTTAAAGCTAATACAGTACTTGATTAACAAGGATATTTTAGAAAAAACAGCGCATATTCATTACAAATACTTAACTTAACAAATTTCCTTACTTTATTCAAATTAATAAACTGTTACCTCTGATCGTAATTATAAGACCTCGTTATAATTAAAACCGAAGGTAGTGATTTTTATATTAAGTATCAGACGTATTAATTATTAATACTGTGAGAGAGCTTTTCTTAATTACCCTCGCAAATGCGAAATTTGAAGAGCTTCATTGAATAATTTTTAATGTTTGAGATGACACTAGAGGGAAACAAATGGCCAAATGTGTGTGGGGGCTGTGCGCCATCCCACGAATCCAGATCTTGTGCTCTCTTTATTTTGTTTATAATTTCCCCTTGTTTTATTATTTTTATGTATGTGTATTTTCTGGCCTGAGTCAATATCATTAGGCCGGATACAAACATTAAAATTAGGATCGCTTTTTTGCCATTTGATTAAGTTGGTAACAGATCACTACTTTTTTTGTTTTCTGTTTTGATAGGACATAGAGTTTTGAATTATTCGATTGTTAAAGTCATTCATTTTCCGGGCAAGAAGAGTACATTCAACACACGAAATTATAAAACCATCTGCGCAATTCCCGTCCAATACTGACATATTCTACGTGGGAGTTAAAAAAAAAAAAGGGTCCCGTGCAATGCGCAGTATATTAATTTTATATATAGTACATTAAATAAATTATATATAGTGCATTAACAGTATAAAGGGAAAAAAATAGAAACAGTCAGTTGGATTTGTCAGTTGAATTCCGTGTCTGAAACTTTCTCTGTGGATATGCTCTGGTAATGCTAAAATGTAACATGGTCAAATAATTGAATTTACTGCGTCTGAATCAGAAAAGGAAGAATTATGTAAATAAGAAACTACTCCTCCGATCCTTAATATATGACCCAATTTTTGAGTTGGTTTTGATACTAAATATAAGACCATTTCTCATATTATCAATTTTCTCTATATTACCCCTATGGATACTTCCTCAACTATAATTAAGTAGAAAAGGGAGAGGGGGTATTAAGAAAGATGATTATGGTGTTTTAGAAAAAATGTGTCACTTTTTTTATAATTAACCAACTTCCTTAATCTAATCAAATTAGTTAAATGAGTCTTATATTAAGAATCGGAGGAGTATATAAAGTTATAAACATGACTGGATTCTTTCCTCCCAACACACTCCTATGGGCTTCTTCCTCATCACTCGCTAGTCCCAGACAATTTTCATATATGCTATTATGCTTTGTTCAGTCTTTGCTTTTTTGTTAAAAGAAAAAACACTTGATTTGAACAAGTGCCTGTAATTGGGAATGCAATCTTCACTTTTACTATGTATCTCTTTGTCTCTTCGCTTATTTCATTGGGAAGCATAAGACCTATCTCAGACACGATTTAACAAATAATTAAGTTTTGATTTGTTTGAAATTTTCATATTAAAAATAAATATAAAATTTGAAAAAAAAATATTATATGCAAAATATATACTCCTCCGTTTCTTAATATAGGACCCAATTATTGAGTCGGTTTTGGTCCTAAATATAATAACCATTTCTTATATTTATCAATTTTCTCTAAATCACCCCTATAGATACTTCCTCAAGTATAATAAAATAGAAGAGGAAGATGGGATATTAAGAAAAATGATTATGGTATTTTAAGAAAAACGTGTTACATTTTTTATAATTAACTAACTTACCTAACTTTTTTAATCTAATCAAATTAGTTAGATATATTTTATATTAAAAACCAGAACAGTATTATATTATCGGGTAAGCGTAATGAAAAAGTGACGCCAGGGCTGGTTAATCTCCGCAAATTATGGAATTAGAGAACGCCGGTCCCAGTGGGCCGCAGCGTGGCGGCACTCTGCGTTTGTGATTTGGGTTCCTGTACGGCTCTGCTCAGTGCTCTCCTCCAGTTATATTTACCAAATTCAAAAATAAAACATTTCATTCCAAATTTTATTTTATGCAATGCTTGGAATTTAGATTCTTAAGCATAAAACGCTCAGTGATAATCATTCGCCTTACCTGTTCTCTTGTGTGCTTTGGGATTGCATCATATATTCTTCAATTAAATGCTTAATGATCTTGTCGCCATAATAAGATATACTCATCTGATTCTAAATGTAAGACTTGTTTTATAATATAATTTACACTATAAAATAGGTCTTATGTTCAGGATTGGAGGGTTTACACAACAAAATTGATCTTATATTTAAGATTGGAGGAGTAGTTGTTTAGCATAACATGACAAGTATGTACATATATGTTGTTTTCATTACCAATGCACTTATGCACAGTTCTCTGCAAAAAAAGTATACCCTTCTATTATTTATGTTTTAATCAGAGAATTTGATTGTAACAAGATAAAAGCTTTGGTTGAAACTTGTGTTCAAAATAAATATCAATATACAAATAACTTTTTTATTTAATGGCACGGCACTCCACATCGTCTTTTATAAAATTGTGAATCTTAATAGAAATTGAGTCTAACAAGAGAAAATAATCTTTCATAATATAGTAGTGGTAGACTACTATTTTGATTTATTATTTTTAAAAAAAAGTGCCTGCATTTACCATTCAACAATTTTTCAAATAAAATTAAACTTCAATAGAAAAGAAGACATGTGCCTAAAAAGCCAAGAAGAAGAAGTTGTAGATTTTATACCCTAATATTGTAAAAATAAGGTGGATGTGTTGATCTATATCCTTTAGTGGGTTTAAATTGTCCTGGGGAAAAAAAAAAACTATGAATACATGTGATAGGGAGAATGACAACAATATACCTGTTAAATTTTAAAAAAATAAATAGGTCGAGCTAATTATTTTTACAATGGTTTTTATCACTTTTATAATGATTTTGACAAGTCAAAATCTGTTAAAATTACCTATTTGTTATTTTAAAATTCATATTTTTCTGTCCTTCTCCCTCTGTGATACTGGGAGAAAGGGAGGGCAAATATGTCCCACCAGGAGAGGAAAATGCGGGAATGAATAAATGGGCCGTGTTGACGAAGGGCACCAAGAATTCAGCACGCCGACACTGCAGCCCTCTATAACTCCAACCAGACACTAGATGACAAATTACCCCCCGCCAAAAACTTTATTAATTGTTTTATCCAACTGGTACTTTAGTAATCTCATACGTAACAACTCCGGTATTAATTACGCTGCTGTGGGAATCAAAGCCCCCTGAAACAAGGGAGTATTAATTCTATTCATTTTTATCCACCCTTCATACGATCGGTAATTAATTAATTTGAGATTCCTTAACAGGAACTTTATTCCCAGGTAATTTTATTTTTATGTAATTTCTGCCTTTTTTATTGTTTTATCTTAATTCTTCCACTTTCCTGCAAGATTCTCACCACCAGCCATTAGGATAAAGAAACCAAACAAAGTAACAAAAAAAGGCCAAATTTATTTTGGCTCTAAGGTGATTCTGTGTTTTGCAAACGTGAAATATTAAATATTAATTTGCTTCAAAATTTAAACACCAAAATTCAAAATATAATGCATCTTCGTTGAGCAAATCACGGCTGTCGTGGTCACAACGACAACGCCCAGCCCCATATGCTGTTTTCTTCCGCGGATCTAAATTAAATGTCAGTATTTTAAAAGTAGGACATATAATTATACATGGTTAAAAAATCTGACATAATAGATATAAATAATTTGATATGAGTATTATATTTTTTTTATATTACCCCAATCTTAATTATAAAACTTTACTTACAGATTATGAACAAAATTTTATAATTAGGATTGGAGGTAATATCATCGTGTGTGTTATTTTTTTCATGTAACTATTTGTTGTCAACTACACAACTATGGCTCTGGGCTAGGTTCGAGTACTGTTCGTTCTAATTTTAAAATGGTTTTTTAATGCGATTTTTTATAATTATGAAGTTTCATTATAAATCAGTCATAATCCTCACAAGATGTCGCATCCCACGTATAAGACCATGGAATGAGCTAGTGACGCTCTGGTTCTGTTATTTACTTTTCGGGAGGGTAGGATAAGCATATGGAAACTGTCATGATACAGTTAGAGAGCACTCTCCTTTACAGTAGATAGTTATTTTTTTAAAATGTGTATATATTAAATAGAGGTAAAGTTGAAAAGTTGCTATATTTTAATGAAGAGTTAATGCAGTTTAAGGTTTTTCTTGGTCTGTGTGAAACATGTTGGAAGTGCCTTATAAATAGGACCAGAGAAGTAATTTGTAATGCAGGGCGAAACACAAGCGCGCGGGATGAATCAAATTAAATATTCTTTTCTATTCTTGTTATAAGTTTTAAATAACTAATTAATTTGTGTATAATTAAAAACTAGTTAAAATTGATTGAGAATAATTATAACTAGATAAAAAAAATATTTTTGTTTTCAAACATGACATTATAATAAATGATAAAAATAATAAAGAGGTTTGAAAACATGTAATAAGGACGTAGCAAATGAAAGAGAATAAATAATTAAACATAAAAATTAAAAAATATACTCAATGTTGAGATAAACTCAAATCAAAACTTATAAAATACTCTTTAAGTTCTTAATATCAAACTTAATTAATTAATTTGAGTAAATTAAGAGTGTTAGTTAAATTAATTAATATAATATATTTTTCTAAAATACTTTAAGCATCTTTCTTAGTTTCTTTCTTTCCTCTCCTACTTGATTGCTATTAGGAGAATATGAATATGGTTAATTTGGAAAGAAATTAGTAAACATGTAAAATAGGTCTTATATCTAGAACTAACATTAACTCACTAATTAGTTCCTATATTAAAAACCAGAGAAGTATATAAAATAGAGCACACTCCCTTCTAAATTTAAAGTTTAAAGTTGGGATAGGAAGAGGTACTAATTAGGGATGAAAGAGTAAGAATAAGTATATATATTTTGAATAACTCAGAGTATTTTTAAATAATTTTAAGTTTGAGACTAATATCTATCAAATTAAAATTATTAAGATTAAAACCTTTCCAATGAATATATTTTCAAGTTGTTTTTCTCCTCACAAGGAGTATGAGAATGTTAATAGCAGGGAATTACTTTAAAAGCAATCAATGGAGTCTATGGGGCCGCATACTGTAAACGACATAATTACTAAGAGCATGCCTTCAACTATTCAATCACCCTGAGGGGCACATCAGGCCCTTTTGTTTGTCGGCATTGTATCCTGTGCCCTCACATGAGCGATGAGCAACCCAGAGAGGCGTGGCATTTAGAGTGATACGCAATAAACTAATAATGTAAGCCCATAATTATTACAATAACCAATTAATCATTTATCTTTTCCAATTTACTACTATTAGAATTTAGAACCTTGCTTGGTGAACAAAGAAAGGTGTCACAATAAATGTGGCCCTCTACTGAGCTTTGATATGCGTATACTCATATATTTGTCGGTGCTAAACCTTAGGCCAGCATTGCATTCAATTCTGCCCCCGCTTCATTCCAATTCTCCTTTCTCTGGTTGTTTTGAATTGCTTCAAAATTCCGTCACATTAATATTTCTTATTATCCTATACGTAAAGTAAGCTTTATTCAAAATTTGTCATTATGTAGGCTATTATTTTTTTAAAAAATGTATTAAATTGAAATAAAGTCGTAAAATTACTAAATTTTATAACAAAATTAGTAAGATTTATTTATAAGATCTTTCTTGATTTGAATTAAATATGTTTACAATCCCTTATAAATCAGATATAAAAAATCCTAGCATTATACCCCTTCGTCTCTTTTTATAAGTAACAACTACCATCTCTTTCTCGTCCCTAAATATGAGAAATATTTATAAGCTGTTTTAAAATTTTGTAACAAATTTTTTATTTGGTTCCCATTTATTACTTATTTTAATACTCAATATATTTGTTATCTCATTTTCCAAACCATCATATTTCTTCGTCACACATGTTCTTTGTTTCATAATTCTTTTTATTATGATAATTTTCTTATTCTCTTTCTCATACTTTCTCTCATAAATAAAGATATTTTAAAGAAAAAAAACTAATTTTCACATATTTATTGTCTTTAAACAATTTTAACTAGTGTTGCTTATAAAAATAAATGGAGTATTAAGTATAAATAGAGATCATAATCATCATATCACGCCGGAGGAGATTTAACTCTAGAACGTATGGATAGAAAAGCAAATAATTGTGTTAATTGGGTACCCATTAAAATAATTGCATAGACGGAAAAGGCATGATTTTACACTCTCGTCCTACAAGTTGCGGACACTTGCCTGGCTAGCTGATAGATGGAATGCAATGAGCCGAGTGCAAATGGCTAATTTTCTTCCCTTACGTTCCTTTTTTGGGGGGGGGGGGGAGCTACCACTCCTTCCCGCCAATTTAATTTACGGGCAATATACAAATAATCAAATTATGTAGATTAATAAAAACTGGTAAAGATAGGTTAAAGTCAATAAATAATTGAATATATATACACTTGAAGTGTATTTTTTTTTAAAAATATCCTTGTGTAATTTACGGTGAGAGGGTGACTTAGAGGGAGATACTCACGAATAAATAGAAAAAATAGATGGGTAATCAATGCAGTGATATACAGTAGTAACATAATTAATGGAGGGAAAAAACTAAAAATCAATTAGATGAAACTACAATTTTAAACATCTTTATAGAAAAGATCAAATCTGAGCTACCCAAAAACTATATCTTGCATGTAGCTTGGAGAGGTTACGAGAAGGCAAAACACACAAACACGCGCGCGCGCGCACGAGATTAATTATGGCAGGCTTCGAATTAGCGGAAACAATTGATTTGGCGCCAAGTCATACAGGTTACTTTATTATCCTGCTGTTTTTCTTTTAATTTGGTTGAAGATCCATTTTAATTAGCGTGTCCAATACAAAGAGGAAAGTACATGGAAAAAATATCGAGAGCACTGACTTAGATGCAGTCAGAGATTAATTTGGTCGAAGACCCGGTTTTTTTTTTTCTTTTGAGATGGAAGAAGTATTAGTATTTCATAAATTAAATAATATAGTCCATCCTAAGAAGATGCCACCCATCTCTCTACCTATTCTCATTTCTGCCGTCATAGGAGTTTATTAAGGTTGGCTACCCAATCCACGGCCATCCATTTTAATCGTGTACGGCTCTGTCAAAGTCCACGCGGAAATGTGCGCATGTGTTTGTCCTTGTATACTGTCCTACTTTTGTTCAAATCTCATGAGATGATGATGAAATCGTAGGAATCAAGAAGACGGACGGGATGATCATTCAACTGTGTAATTAAGCAGCATCCAAGTGAAAGACTATGGCAAGTTGTAATTAAGGAATAATAGCAATTAATATAGGAAAAGTCGTAGACAAAGAGAGAGAAGAACGTGCTTGCATGGTTTCATGGAAGCTACCTAATCAAATGATCCATGATGAAGAACCCGTTAGTAAATCTCAGCTTTTGACTTTGGTTGATCAGCTGCGTTATATTATATGAAGGCCTGGATCTTATTCAAAGCCAGAGGCTTTGTCTTTTTTATACGCTCTATAAAATTAAATACTCAGGATTTGTCAACATGAAATTGTATACTCTATGCGGAATTGAAGTGGAAATTGTCAGCTAAGTCAACTTCAATTTCTTTATTGGTTTCCAGTTGGATCGTCACTTGATGCGCTTGCAGCCTAACGTTTGGGGCAAAGCCATAAAGAAAGCACTTACCCATTTCTTTGCTCCGCCTCCCCTCTCACCTTTTTACTATTCTCTTCCTCTTCATTTTTTTCCTAAAAATCATTATCATGTTATATTATATTATATTATTGTTATAACTTTTTATTTTTATAAACAACACACAAGATTTTGTCATGTTATTAAATTATTCTATTTTTTCCGCCTGGGTAATTTTTTAAATAAAAAGTATTATCTTCAATATGCACTTTCGACAGGAACCGTGGCATAGAAATTTATCAAATGGGCTCGCAGGCCTCATTCACAGTAGCCCAGCCCAACGTTGGTGTGCAGCCCAATGTAATTTCCGTCAAGCTGGTTTATATGCGCGCGCGCCTGTGTCTGTGTGGGCTCGAACATACCGATACATTTTCAAGAACTTATTATTATTATTATTATTTGAGCACCAAAAAAAAAAAAGGACAGTCCGTTCTTTCTTTGTTTTTTCCCACAGAAGACAGTCTATAACACATTGCTAGCTACTCCCTCTGATGCTATACACTGGGCATAAGATGAAGCATGAATTAAAAGGTTGTTGCCCACTCCAGAGATTCTGAACCGGCGACGGTGACAATAACCTGGAATCGGGAGGAGGATTTGCAACTTGAGCTCTCCAACAAACTTCTGGAGAGAGTTCATGAATTGATATGGGCACGATAACAGCCTTCACAGGGCTCTTCATCACAGCCCTCATGGCGAATGTTCATTAACCGGTTGGGGCGAGGCCCGGCCATGATAACAATTGCCCGGGCCAGGCCTAGTTGAGGCGAGGCCCCTCGATGGACCTGTCGGCCCATTTTCATCACATCTGCACTAAGATTATGACCGACTCTCTCTCCCCTCCTTTTTTTTTTTTTTGGGCGAAGTTTCCTCTCTCCCCTTGATCAGCTTCCATTCCATCCCATGATCAGACGCAGTGAGACGAGATGAAACAGACGGTGGGCTTCTCAAGAGGAAAATGAGATCCCAGCCATATATATGGATGGTCCAGGACAAGGTAGATTAGATGAGGGGGCAAATATTATGGAGGGTTTTAAAAGGATAGTTGGCTCCTACCTCCTCCGCTAACCGAAAAGCTGGATGGGTGGTTGTCAGTAGTTGGGATTTTGGATAACAACTCACAATTCACAAATGTATCATTACCCGCATCAGCCGCAGCGTGATTGCCGCATCACTCTCTCTAGTTTACAAAACACCTGTTTGGATTAGCAGTAATGGGTATTTATAAGCAAGTTTATATAAATTAAAATAAAACTCTTCTTACATACTCTTTTATTATTTAACTAATTTGATAGATTAAGGAAGTTATGTAAGTTAGTTAATTATAAGAAATTGACAATTTTTTCTATAATCTCTTTCTTAATGTCTTATTGATTGTGTATTATCTAAGTAATTTAGATTGATAAATGAAATGAGTATTTATTTGTATTCTATAAATTATGATTGAAAAGTATTTTAACGCTCAATTGGTCCATGAGAAAGTGACGAAGCATGAATGTGAGACAAATTATGAAAGTGAATATGAATAGTAAAATATTTCTATTATGGATGGACATGACAAGCAGATACACACCCAAATCCAAAGCACATCACGTTTTGCTTTCCCCCTCATTGCCTTTCACTCCCCTAGTTCTGCCACTGAAAAGTTCGCGTCTACATGTTCATTTTTATTATTTCCGTTTTCAGAAAAGCATTTTTGTCGTTAAGAATTTTGGAAAGCAAAGCATGAGAAATAAGCAAGAAAAATTTGAGGAAGATGGAGGACGTGAACTGAAAATTTGACAAGGTAAAAAGGGGGAAAAGAGAATAAATGAAAATGTGTGGAGGGGCAGAAGCTGATAGGGACATTGATGGGAGAGATCATGGAGTATCATCCCAACATGAGACCCGTGTACTTCCATTTCACACTTGTTATTTATTCTCAGCCCAAGGCCACTGCACCCAAGTTGGATCAATATCCAGTTTTAGCAAAAAATACACATCATTTTTTTTATATTATAAGTCACTTCATGGACATTAATAAATATTTTTTTTAATATCATCATAATTTAAAAAAATTAACTACACCAGAGAATATAATACAATCCAAAACTAAATGGAGCTCTAATTTAAGAGTGTTCTTCTTTCGCCCTTCAATGAAAGAGCTTCGAGGTTTCTGTCGTCATTAAGACTTAATAATTGAGTTCTGAAATCTAAAGTAATATTTAATTTTAGTAGAAGGTTATATATATCTGGTTGACTTGAAATCAAATTATTCACTCTCTGAGTCTCCTCTCAGACATCTGAACTTATCTCTTGCTTATAATTCTGCTGCATACTTTTTCAGACAAAATAAAAACCTCTTGCCTGCTCATTCTCATGTTTTACCTCTGGACTCCAAGTGCTTGGTTTCCTAAATAATCAAAACTTTTTATTGATAAGTATTTATATATGTGATTATATTATTTAAAAAAACGTTTAACGTGGCTTTGGGAAATAAAGTCCACGTGAACATCATTTCTATTTCCGCTCAGCAAGCATTGCCATCGCAAATTGAAACAAAATAAAAAGGTACGAAATGAGGAAATCTCCCAACATTTATAATTACGACACATCATAACGTGTTATTTTTATTAAATGTCAAAATGGATAAAACTATCCAAAACTTTTTACCAAATAATGATATAGAGCGAATATCCAGCACATTAACAATGAAAACAACTCATCAATTAATAAACCCAAGCTTATAAAAAGGCTGGACAAAAGATGGAAATTAATGTGCGCGCGTGAGAGATTGAAATGGGAACAATCTATAACAAATGAACACCGATTTACTTGGAATATTATTAAATTTACGAAGCTGAGTTCCAAAGCTCCTCTGCAGTGTAATGTTTTACTTAAATTTAAATTATTAAGAATTCACCAATTTGTGACTGCAGGCTGGGGTGGCATGGCACAGTGAGAAACCGGGAAGTTCCCCATTAATTTGCCTCTTGTCGAGTGGGTCCTCTCTGTATGTTTTTTGCTCTGTAAATGACCGCTCAATCAAACAGCCTGTAAAAGGTTGTTTTGCAGCTCCGCTAAAAAGCTGATCTCCATAGGCTTCCAGTATTAGTAATGGCATTTAGTCATTTGCCCTCTTTACTCGCCATCATAGTATACAATATACACATTTTGCTCCTCCGCAAGGTAAATTCTTCCAGAGAACTCATCTTCCTACCCTGTTACGTCCCAACACTGTACCATATTAGATTCATTAGCTCAATAAAGTTCATGTCTCTGTATTCTTTGTCTGTTATCTGTTCCTTTGGTAATAGATCCGATATTGTTTCAGGTTTCTGTTTGGGAATACGATTTGCAGCATTTTTTGGTTCATTCGACGTGATTTTTGAGGTAGCTTGAGATCGAGATTTCCAGTTATGGCGTCCGCTAACCCGTGTTATGGGTTGATGAAGTCGTGGGAGGTTATAATGGCGAAGATGAGGCTTTTGAAGTGGGTACTCTCTGTTTCAGTTGTATTTTTGTTCTTAATTGATGGGTCATCTTCTTCATTCACTCCTCCCGATGATTATTCTATTTCCTGCGGTGCTTCCCAAAACATCACCTTTCAAAGTCGTTCTTTTGTTCCTGATTCACAGCACTCTTCATTAACTCTGAAAACTGGGAATTCTTTGGTGGCCAGTTCCAAATCTGGTGTTCCTTCTCCTATCTACCAGTCAGCTCGGATTTTTACCTCTAAAGCCTCTTACAAATTCAAAATTAAGCAACAGGGTCGGCATTGGGTGCGGCTCTATTTCTGCCCTCTTCCCAGCTCTGGCCATGACTTGACTTCTGCTTCTCTGTCAGTGGTCGCAGATGATTTTGTTCTTTTGAACAACTTCACCTTTAGGAAGTACAGTGATGCTCATATGTTCAAGGAGTATGCAATCAATGCTACTTCTGATACCTTGACTCTCACCTTCATCCCTTCAAATGGTTCAGAAGCTTTTGTCAATGCAATTGAAGTTGTGTCCATGCCGACTTATCTGTTTGCTGATCAGGCATTCGGTCTACACCCTCCGTCCCCAGTCAGTGGCCTTTCTGAACTGGCTTTTGAAACTGTTTATCGATTAAACATTGGGGGCCCTTTGGTCACCGCTCAAAATGACACACTGGGTAGAACTTGGGTTAATGACCTGAACTACCTCCATGTGAATAGCTCTGTCCTCAATGTTTCAGTGAACCCTTCGAGCATCAAGTATCCACAAGCACAAGGTGTTACTCCTGAGACAGCACCAAATTGGGTTTATGCCACTGCTGATGTAATGGGTGATGCAAATGTTCCAAATACAAATTTCAACATCACTTGGGTTTTCTCTGTGGATCCAAGCTTCTCCTATTTTGTACGAGTACATTTCTGTGATATTATGAGCAAGTCTCTCAACAGTTTGGTGTTCAATCTATACATAAATTCTGACCTAGCTTCTGGAAGTGTCGACCTTTCAACCTTAACTGGTAACTTGAATGTGCCTTACTATAGGGACTTCGTTTCTGGTGCCTCAGCAGATTCAAACACTTTAACTGTGAGTGTTGGTCCAGATAATATGGCAGACACTAGGAATGCCACCATGAATGGTTTGGAGATAATGAAAATTAGCAACAAGTTGAAGAGCTTCGACAAGAATGCTTCAGTTGAGAGTCTCCTTCCGAGTTCGCCTTCAAAGATCGGCAAGATAGGAATTATAGTAGGTTCTGTCATTGGGGCTGTAGCAGCATTAGCATTGCTTGGATTGTGTTATTGCTGCTTCGTAGGGCGCAAGGCTAAGCCTGCTCAACAAGGGCATTCATGGCTGCCTTTACCTCTGTATGGAAACTCTCAGACCATGACAAAAGTGTCAACAACTTCTCAGAAGAGCGGAACTGCAAGCTGCATTTCTTTAGCTTCCTCAAATCTTGGACGATTCTTCAGCTTCCAAGAAATCCTGGATGCAACCAATAAATTTGATGAAAAGTTGCTTCTTGGTGTTGGGGGTTTTGGGAGGGTTTATAAGGGAACACTGGAAGATGGGACAAATGTAGCTGTGAAAAGGGGCAATCCCAGATCTGAACAAGGTCTTGCAGAATTCAGAACGGAAATTGAAATGTTATCCAAGCTTCGCCATCGGCATCTTGTGTCTCTCATCGGCTACTGTGATGAGAGGTCAGAAATGATCCTTGTCTATGAATATATGGCTAATGGGCCCCTAAGGAGCCATTTATATGGAACAGACCTGCCACCTCTATCATGGAAGCAGAGGCTTGAAATTTGCATTGGTGCAGCAAGAGGCCTTCATTATCTCCACACAGGAGCAGCTCAAAGCATAATCCACCGAGATGTGAAGACAACAAACATACTCTTAGATGAGAACTTTGTTGCTAAAGTTGCTGACTTTGGCCTTTCAAAAACGGGTCCTGCACTTGATCAGACCCATGTAAGCACTGCAGTTAAAGGAAGTTTTGGCTATCTTGACCCTGAATACTTTAGGAGGCAACAACTTACGGATAAATCAGATGTGTATTCATTTGGGGTGGTTCTAATGGAGGTGTTATGCACAAGACCTGCTCTAAACCCTGTGCTTCCAAGGGAGCAGGTTAATATAGCCGAATGGGCAATGACTTGGCAGAAAAAGGGAATGCTTGACCAAATCATGGATCAGAATCTTGTGGGGAAGGTGAATCCTGCTTCTCTGAAGAAGTTTGGGGAGACAGCCGAGAAGTGCTTGGCTGAGCATGGCGTGGATAGGCCATCCATGGGAGATGTGTTGTGGAATCTCGAGTATGCTCTACAACTTCAAGAGACCTCATCAGCACTCATGGAACCTGAAGACAACAGCACAAATCACATAACTGGAATTCAGTTGACTTCACTCGAGCCTTTGGATAATAGTGTGAGTAGGATTGAAGGGGGCATCTCTGGAAAAGATGATGATATAGAAGATGGAGCCACAAGTACCGTGTTCTCACAAATTGTAAATCCTCGTGGAAGGTGATTTGTTCTGGTGCATGAGAGATTTGTAAGTACATTTGGTGTATATATACACCAATCCAATGGGAAGGTGGACATTTGGTGGGAGTTATATCTTACAAGTATGTGACCTTTGATTATAGGCTTGGGGTAGTTCATACAGGTTTACCTTAGAATTTTTTCCAGTGCGTCCAACCATGGAGCACAGTGGTCATTCAGGCCGCCTTAGTCTGTTTCTGTCATCTTGTCTTCACCTTATTCCGTTAATATAGTTGAATGCTGAGAACAAATTAGCCCTTAGATATGAAATGTAAGGTATCACTCTGATTCTGTTGTTGATTTATATAAATTAATATCAGGCTTCAGTTTCATATATGGGCCTTACTAGTTTTGATTCAAAAAAGTAATACAGAAAGTATCTTACTGCTTCTGATGTTTGTCACAAGCTAAGTTGCTTCATATCGCCCTTATGTTTAACCATGTTCACCATTTTCAAGTCGAGTAGTTCCGTTGTCTTTGTTGTAAGCAGCAGATTTTAGAGGTATCTGTGAGGCAGATGAGTTCTTTAGTGTCTGTAAATTAAAGAGCGACATCTGTGTGATTTTCTCCTTAATGGGTCGGATACTGATCGGATTTAGGTCATGTCAAGTGCTACAAAATCACAGAAACCACTTTACTTCAAAAGTAGTTTGTCATATAAAATGCAGCGAAATCGCAAAAACCCTCTTTTTCCCCCCTCAAAAGTAATGTTCGGCATCTTACCCTAACATGCACATGCTCGTTGGGCCTTGACAAGAGACGTTGAATTGAAAGATATTCTCTTCAACTTTCTCGTGGTTCATGTTAGTCCTTTCTCTCTTTGGGCCACAGCAAATGAGAAGCTGTCGCAAGTGGCAATCAGTGACAGTATTTTGTGGGGCCACCAACCAGAAAAACTGTGTGTGTTTTTTTTGGGCTTCCAAAAGCTTCCAGAAACCAGTTTTTGCAACTTCCCTGTGTTTTTCATTGTTTTCCTTTATTCATGTGGACAGCCCTTCATTGCAGAATGGAAGGTATGGACCACGGCCTGTTTATAAATGATATTCATTAATCTGTACAGTTGTTTTTGTTTTGGCCGAACATTTAGGTTGTGTAGTTTTTTTCAAACACACGTGTTCTTTTATTGAAAATAATTTTATTTAACACATTGTCAAGTATTAAATGTTAATACCTCTTTTTCAAACATATTTAATTCATCATGTTATGACGGACAAATTCTTTTTACTGAACTTAATCTTGTTGGTTTGAGTAGTTGTTATCTACTAGTAAGCAGAAATAAACTTTATTCACTTTTTTAAAATAAGGGATAATTAAAAAAAAAAAAACTAAGTTGATAGCTGTTTCCAGTTTCACGCGTTTCTTGACCAAGCAATAGATAAATGGAGAATTATGAGCTCGGAACACTCCTTGGTCAACCCTATACTAACTTCAAATAAGATGAAAATTTTAATTTTGATGTTACCAAGTATAGGCCTGCCCTACAACCATGGGCATACCTGTCAGTCTGTCACTAAATCTTGCTCAGCATTACCCTTTCTCTCTCGTATGGTCACTTGCAACAACTGGCACTAACCCGCAACCACGGCCTTTTTCTTCCAACTGGACTGTGTGATATTATTATTTTTTTGGCCAGATGTGATGTCATTAAATAATTATATTGATGCGTAAAATAACTTCAATTTTATAATTTTATTTTGTTACATTTGTTCAAAATTTTCTTAAATTTTTTGAGTTATGAAAAGATAATTCTTCAATTATTTTAAGTATGACGAGCAGGTCTCAGTTTTTTTTTTTGGAAAGAAAAACAGGGAATCCTAAATTTAAATAATTTTTTCTTAATGTATGTTTCATTTATTCTTGCAAAAATGTGATTCATTAATATAATGATGATGGATCTCCTTCCACTTAGAATTGTATGGAGGTAACCCTTTATTTTTTAGGGCCAACTAACCTTCTAGTTTTAGATCATGCACGTATAAATTTCGGATCTTTATTCAGTGAGTACCATGTACTCGTCATTGTAATGTATGGATAATTTAGGTTTAAAATTTTTAATATATAATTTTTTTAATAATAAATTTAACTTTTAAAGATATATTAGTTATGATATTATATTTATTCTAAATTCTGTATCTATTAAAACAAAAATTTGATTAAAATATATAAAAAAAATTAAATTAATATAAATCATCTAAAATTGATGTGGATGGTCCAAATTATGATAAGCACTCCATGCTCATCACTATAATGAGCATGGAATGTGCTCCCGTAAATTTCTTGAAATATTATGTTAAACAGTGAACTCAGACCAATAATAAAGCAGAAATAATGAACTAGTCAAATAAAATTAAACAAAATTTACTGTGAAGTACACAAAGTTAAAAACCATAGCCGACATTCGAGAGATAAAATTAACCGTTTTTGCGCCCAATAAAGTGTTCATTGTGTCGACATAGGTAGGACTTTTGGAAAGAGCAAGAGTCAGATCTTTCATGCAGGAGCATCAATTGGCCATAGCTTCTGTTGCTCTCTCTTTAATCATAATATCCCAACCAATTCTGTAAAACCCTAGAAAACAAAGCCATGGCGAAAGAATTGAAGACCCCAAATAGAAGTAGCGGGCTTTGGGTTGGAAATCCCATGGCAACATCTGTCCAAGGATTTATCAGTCATCGTTCCGGGAGGCCATCCCAGATATATATGGTGAAAGAAGTGCAAGCGATTGAAGGAGATGGAGGCCCCGCCACAATCCTCTATATTAGTCATCTGATTAGCTTTAAGTATAGTTAGTTGGATACAACTCCTATGTATTGTAGCACTCATCAACTTGAACAATAAGACTGAGTTTTGGAGCATATAATATTCTTAATCTGAACTGTGGGTTGTGGCATCCTCCTCTTCACTCTTATCCAATCCTCTCAATGAATTTGTTAGTTTCTCATCTTTAATTACTTAATAATGATTTTCTTGTACTCTGTTGTTGACTGTGCCGGTGCATTGTCAGCAGTAAGTTACCAGAAGGAGAAAGTTTCAGAGCTTGATTCCGCTGCAGATAAGATAGGGTTCGGGTTGGATGAAGGTGGGTGACGGACTTATGGTTCGTCTCACTAAAAGACCAGCTTTCAGCTATTAGCAAAAGCAGAGAATCAAACTGTGGTCAATGGGAATTCAAAGATATGTTATGAATGTTGGCAATAAAGAGATGTCCGAGAGGGCATGAAGATCAAGCACGACTCGCTGGCTTTAAGCTTCATCAGGGGCCAAGATCAATATCTGTTAAATGGGTGGCTCCCTCCCGGTCTAATTCACAATTGAAGGATCACTCACCTAGCTCTCATCAGTAAAAATTCTTCTCCTGCATAACTATATACTCTAATATTTTATATATCATGTTTTAATTAAATGATTGCATTAAATCGAAGTGATTACTAGCAATTTTAGAATGGAAAGTGAGCTTTAATATTTTATAATATAGTGACTTTTTTCGTTTGAAATGAAACAAACAGGTGAAGAAAATATAAAAGTGATAAAGTTTATTCCAATAATAAGCGTTCTAGTACACTTCTTTTCATCGATACTCAATCATATAAAACATATTTATGTCCCGAAAACATAAAAGACGCATGACACATCATATACGAGAAGTTACATTAACCTTGTGAAATAAACAACCAACAAAGAAGCAGCTTCTGCCCATTATTCGAGGGATGGTAGCATGTAGAAATAATCATTTCTTGCAGACAATTCCGAGACCATGGGAGAACTTGGTGCAGTCAAGAGTCGCAGAATCTGCCCCTGCGTCCTCAGACTTCTTCTCAGTTGCTGAATTTTCCTTCGAGTATAGGCACGACTCACAGTTTGCAGAAAGCAAGGAAGCAGTTCTATACTTATCTTCGCCGCCAACCACAGGCATAGCCACTCCGGCTTCGCCGGGTTCTCAAAATCCGGCCTATACGTCTTTCCCAGCACACCATCGACATTAGAAGACAATTTGGTGAACCTGAACTGAACTTCCAAGTGGGCAAAACAGTCATCTGAAGGCAACTGGTAGTTGTGTATCCTGTCGTCTTCCTTCGTCACCGGCACCACGTTCACCATAATTTCAGCCACGTCCTGGATTGTCACCATCACGCTGTTCTTATTAGCCACTCTCTCCACCTTGATGTCTTGTTTCGGAGAGTTCCATTTGGAGAGCGAGCCTTCTGGCAGGACCACATCATTGCCATTGTAGGTGAATCTGAGGTGGTCGACTTCGTCGTTCCACTGTGACGTCTTGCTGGCTTCGAGAGAGAAAGTCTGAGACTTGGAGAGGATGCCGAGGGCTTGGATCCAAGTGTAGTCTCTGCTTCGGCCGGCAGGTCTGTGTCCGATGAAGCGGGCGTTGATCTGGAGGTCGGAGTCGGAGACCAGGGCGAAGTGTTGGCTGCTCTTTCCGTGGAAGTAGAACACTCTGCCGTCGCCGCCGATGAATCGAGGATCGTAGCATCCGGATCCTGGTGCATTGCAGTTGGGTTTCCGTTCTAAAGCATCAAAACATGAAATCGATTAAGTTAACAATCTAGTGACGAGTGTTCGATCATGATAAAATCTTAAAAGCAAGCTTGCGCAATGAAAGAAAGCTTACTTCTGCAGACAGCCTTGCAAACAGGTTGGTCACAGTCAATGAAGCAAACCTTAGCCTGAGGATCATTCGATTCACTGCTTGGGCATTCAGATGGGCATCTGATGTACTTTCCAGAGCATCTGGTTGTGTGAGCACAGTAGAGTGCATAATAGGCCTGGGCTTGGATCAAACCCGAGACAAACACCAGAAGGACAATCAAGATGGAACTGCCTTTAGCGATCTCCATATTGTGTTCTCTGTTAACAGACTATATATGGATGAAACAGGTGATGATGCAACAACCGAATGGCGCCCTGCATTATATAGAGGACTCATCATGTGGGTTGCCTCTGAATTGTGAAGGAGGCTTTAGCAGACTTGCAATGTAATTCAGAGTTCGCTCAAACTCAAAGTATGAACATGGCCGGGTTTCGCCCGTTGAATGAAGAAATAAATAGGATCGATACATTGCATGCAGTTTATTGTTATAGAAGAGCGCATGCATGAAGGTGATGTTAGATGGAGTGAAGAAGTATTGGGCTATCGGCAGGATTTGCGGCAGATACAGCTTCCCAAATGAGTTATCAGTTGGGACAGCACGCTTATGGGGAAGGCAAGCAGCATAGTTGATAGCTGGTGATACCTAGCTTACTATGAAAACAACAATAATAGTTAGTGTGTCCCTTGTTTAATGTAAATTAAGATTATAAATGATAATGATTTCATGAATAAAATATGGGAGGCGTGTAGAAGGAAGAAAAGGGAAAAATAACATGGGTCAGGAAGGGACTGCTGGCAGTTGGACTCATGAAACTGGCAAAAATATATACGGTGATAATTATATATATTTATTATTGTTATTCAGTTTTTTGTTCTTTTTTTAATTATACTCTCAAAGATGGAGACGTAAAGTGTTTTTTTTTTGCCAAACCGATTATTTTTGTTCATAAGTTCATTTCCAATTAAATTGAGTTTGATTTATTTGTTTTACTCTATTTAATTTGTTCATGCAATTCGATTTTTTTTGTTGTCTCTAAAAAATTCGTTTGATCAGTTCCGTTCGTTCTTGAAATTGCTGATCCAAAACCGACCAAATTATAGTGTTACAGTTACGGGGACGTAGCGTTAAAATACCTTTTCTGATACAAGCACTAAAATGCTCTTTTGAACATGATTATGTTTTGGTGGGTTGCGGTAATGTTTACTCTTGTTTTGCGTCTTCTTCCATTTGCATAATTTTTTTTTAAGTAAAACAAAGTTTAGATGAGTTGGGTCTGAAGAAATTATCAGAGTTAGGGCATAACTTTATGGGTTATAAGCTAACTTTTTACCAATTTAATGAATTTTGTTTTTATATATGTATGTGTCGGTATGTATGTGCAAATGCACGTATGACAAATTAAAATGGGCCATTCTCATGTTTGAACTCATCTTAATGTATGTGGCTCATAATGTCCATCATACTTACATACATTGTAAATCCCTTTGTCAGTTTTGATTTTAGAGAAAATGTAGTGGACGATATGTGCAATACAAAAGAAGTCCAAATAATTCACCAAAAAAAAAAAAAAAAAAAAAAAGTCCAAATAACCCATTTAGAGCCCAATATAAACTAATTAACCGAACAAAACCATTATACTTTTGTTTGATCCCACTTAGGTTTGGAAGGAAAATGAACGTACCCAGAATCCAATTATGCACGTAGACAATCCATGCGGCACACAGTCACTATACGAATTTTGTAATTTTTTTTCTGTTACCCAGCAAAAACACTTATTTTCATTCTGTACTCATCACAACAAATCGAGTGCTTATTAATTATCAATATGATAAAATCTGGACCATTTGAAATTGATATAAATTTTTCACAATTTAAAACTTTAATTTGTAACTTTGGGCTACTTATAAGATTATATTTATTTTAAATGTAAAATAAAAAACAATTTTAGGCATAAAAAAATTAAATTGGGATCCTCTAAAATTATTGTGGGATGAGTATTTCATACTTATCTGTTCTATAAAGAAAGAATGTGCTCCTCACACCCCAGGGGAAGGGAGATAAAGTCCTCTGGGAAAGAAGTAAGTAATCTCTGGAATAATGCAGAACCTGGAAGTTGGAAGTAAACTTCTTCACTGGGGAGGTTTTTTTTCTGGCCAAAGCCGGCACCTCCTTTTCTTCCTAAAATATATCATATTTTACAACCTGTGGTTTTTATTTATTCATTTCCCAAGCTCAATTTGCTTGAATGGGCTTGAACTTACATAATCTACTCAGGGCAGACCAAATAAAACCCAAGAGGTTGTTATCAAAAAAAAAAAAAACCCAAGAGGTTTGATTAAACGGTTCAGTTCAATTCGATCCACGTAATAACGTGTTGTTGGATCGATCAAGTTTGAGCAATGGGCAAGAAACTGAACTGACATATGCTCACTTCTAGATTGGGCGACATTAACTATTATCTTCGGTTCTTCATATAAAAATTAAATATTATCTTAAATATAATATTTTAATTTATTTTGTATGCTAAATTTGTAATTTTCTTTTAAAATATCCTTATTAACTTTAAAGGTTTCCTAACAAAAAGTAGTTTAAATGCACATAATTAGATATGATAATTAAAAAAGTCAACATGTATTTGTTATAAACAATTAATTAAATTAATTTTAAATATTTTTAAATTAGTTATCTAACTCTTATATTAATAATCCATATAAATTAGTTAACTTTGTTTCATAGGATGAGAGATAATATATATTTAAATTTAAGCTCCGTTCAAGAGGTAGATATTTAAAAACATGCCCTTGATTTTAATTTTAAATTGGCTATCAAATAAACATTACTTTAGTTTTTTTTCCCCCATATCTTATTCGAAACAATTCACAGAGAAGCAGAAGTCCATATGATAAAACACATGAGAATAGTTTATTTAGACAAATTTAATTCATACTTATACATTGAAAGTATGACTCTAACATAACAAATCAAATTGGACAGTCACATTAACGCAGGGCGAACAGTAAAGAAGCAGCAACGTAACCATTGAATATTATTTTGTAACAAAGAGATCGCGTTAATATTATTTGGCGTTTACCCAGCTTCGGACTTTATTGTTTTCTCATGGCATTATTCATTTCTTGCAGACAATTCCAAGACCATAGGAGAACTTGGTGCAGTCAAGAGTTGCATGTTCTGCCACCGAACTCTCAGCTTTCTTCTCCGTCCATGAGTTTTCCTGCGAGAAAAGGCATGACCCACAGCTTGCAGAAAGCAAGGATGCAGTTCTATACTTATCTTCGCCGCCAACCACTGGCATGGCCACTCCAGGCTTTGCCGGGTTCTCAAAATCCGGCCTATAAGTCCTTCCAAGCACACCCTCAACATCAGAAGACAGCTTCGTGAACCTGAACTGAACTTCCAAGTGGGCAAAGCAGTCATCTGAAGGCAGTTGGTAGTTGTGAATCCTGTCGTCTTCCTTTGTCACCGGCACCACGTTCACCAGAATTTCAGCCACGTCCTTTATGGTGACCATCACGCTGTTCTTATTCGCCACTCTCTCCACCTTGATGTCTTGTTCTGGAGAGTTCCACTTGGAGAGCGAGCCTTCTGGCAGGACAACATCGTTGCCATTGTGGCTGAACCTGAGAAGGTCGACGTCGTCGTTCCATTGTGCGGTCTTGCTGGCTTCGAGAGAGAAAGTCTGAGACTTGGAGATGATGCCGAGGGCTTGGATCCAAGTGTAGTCTCGGCTTCGGCCGGCAGGTCTGTGTCCGATGAAGCGGGCGTTGATCTGGAGGTCGGAGTCGGAGACCAGGGCGAAGTGTTGGTTGCTCTTCCCATGGAAGTAGAACACTCTGCCGTCCCCGCCTATGAATCGAGGATCGTAGCATCCAGATCCTGGTGCGTTGCAGTTGGGTTTCCGTTCTAAAACATCAAAACATGAAATCAATTAAGCTAACAATCTAGTGACGAGTGTTCGATCATGATAAAATCTTAAAAGCAAGCTTGCGCAATGAAAGAAAGCTTACTTCTGCAGACAGCCTTGCAAACAGGTTTGTCACAGTCAACGAAGCAAACCTTAGCCTTAGGATCATTTGATTCACTGCTTGGGCATTCAGAAGGGCATCGGATGTACTTTCCGGAGCATCTGGTTGTGTGACCACAGTAAAGTGCATAATAGGCCGGGCTTGGATCAAACTTGAGAC
>NW_021637597.1:0-102148 GCF_004799145.2 Neltuma alba | reverse complement strand
TTCCCTTACGTTCCTTTTTTGGGGGGGGGGGGAGCTACCACTCCTTCCCGCCAATTTAATTTACGGGCAATATACAAATAATCAAATTATGTAGATTAATAAAAACTGGTAAAGATAGGTTAAAGTCAATAAATAATTGAATATATATACACTTGAAGTGTATTTTTTTTTAAAAATATCCTTGTGTAATTTACGGTGAGAGGGTGACTTAGAGGGAGATACTCACGAATAAATAGAAAAAATAGATGGGTAATCAATGCAGTGATATACAGTAGTAACATAATTAATGGAGGGAAAAAACTAAAAATCAATTAGATGAAACTACAATTTTAAACATCTTTATAGAAAAGATCAAATCTGAGCTACCCAAAAACTATATCTTGCATGTAGCTTGGAGAGGTTACGAGAAGGCAAAACACACAAACACGCGCGCGCGCGCACGAGATTAATTATGGCAGGCTTCGAATTAGCGGAAACAATTGATTTGGCGCCAAGTCATACAGGTTACTTTTATTATCCTGCTGTTTTTCTTTTAATTTGGTTGAAGATCCATTTTAATTAGCGTGTCCAATACAAAGAGGAAAGTACATGGAAAAAATATCGAGAGCACTGACTTAGATGCAGTCAGAGATTAATTTGGTCGAAGACCCGGTTTTTTTTTTTCTTTTGAGATGGAAGAAATTAGTATTTCATAAATTAATAATATAGTCCATCCTAAGAAGATGCCACCCATCTCTCTACCTATTCTCATTTCTGCCGTCATAGGAGTTTATTAAGGTTGGCTACCCAATCCACGGCCATCCATTTTAATCGTGTACGGCTCTGTCAAAGTCCACGCGGAAATGTGCGCATGTGTTTGTCCTTGTATACTGTCCTACTTTTGTTCAAATCTCATGAGATGATGATGAAATCGTAGGAATCAAGAAGACGGACGGGATGATCATTCAACTGTGTAATTAAGTAGCATCCAAGTGAAAGGACTATGGCAAGTTGTAATTAAGGAATAATAGCAATTAATATAGGAAAAGTCGTAGACAAAGAGAGAGAAGAACGTGCTTGCATGGTTTCATGGAAGCTACCTAATCAATGATCCATGATGAAGAACCCGTTAGTAAATCTCAGCTTTTGACTTTGGTTGATCAGCTGCGTTATATTATATGAAGGCCTGGATCTTATTCAAGCCAGAGGCTTTGTCTTTTTTATACGCTCTATAAAATTAAATACTCAGGATTTGTCAACATGAAATTGTATACTCTATGCGGAATTGAAGTGGAAATTGTCAGCTAAGTCAACTTCAATTTCTTTATTGGTTTCCAGTTGGATCGTCACTTGATGCGCTTGCAGCCTAACGTTTGGGGCAAAGCCATAAAGAAAGCACTTACCCATTTCTTTGCTCCGCCTCCCCTCTCACCTTTTTACTATTCTCTTCCTCTTCATTTTTTTCCTAAAATCATTATCATGTTATATTATATTTATTATTGTTATAACTTTTTATTTTATAAACAACACACAAGATTTTGTCATGTTATTAAATTATTCTATTTTTTCCGCCTGGGTAATTTTTTAAATAAAAGAGTATTATCTTCAATATGCACTTTCGACAGGAACCGTGGCATAGAAATTTATCAAATGGGCTCGCAGGCCTCATTCACAGTAGCCCAGCCCAACGTTGGTGTGCAGCCCAATGTAATTTCCGTCAAGCTGGTTTATATGCGCGCGCGCGCTGTGTCTGTGTGGGCTCTGAACATACCGATACATTTTCAAGAACTTATTATTATTATTATTATTTGAGCACCAAAAAAAAAAAAAAGACAGTCCGTTCTTTCTTTGTTTTTTCCCACAGAAGACAGTCTATAACACATTGCTAGCTACTCCCCTCTGATGCTATACATGGGCATAAGATGAAGCATGAATTAAAAGGTTGTTGCCCACTCCAGAGATTCTGAACCGGCGACGGTGACAAAACCGGAATCGGGAGGAGATTTGCAACTTGAGCTCTCCAACAAACTTCTGGAGAGAGTTCATGAATTGATATGGGCACGATAACAGCCTTCACAGGGCTCTTCATCACAGCCCTCATGGCGAATGTTCATTAACCGGTTGGGGCGAGGCCCAGCCATGATAACAATTGCCCGGGCCAGGCCTAGTTGAGGCGAGGCCCCTCGATGGACCTGTTCGGCCCATTTTCATCACATCTGCACTAAGATTATGACCGACTCTCTCTCTCCCCTCCTTTTTTTTTTTTTGGGCGAAGTTTCCTCTCTCCCCTTGATCAGCTTCCATTCCATCCCATGATCAGACGCAGTGAGACGAGATGAAACAGACGGTGGGCTTCTCAAGAGGAAAATGAGATCCCAGCCATATATATGGATGGTCCAGGACAAGGTAGATTAGATGAGGGGGCAAATATTATGGAGGGTTTTAAAAGGAGAGTTGGCTCCTACCTCCTCCGCTAACCGAAAAGCTGGATGGGTGGTTGTCAGTAGTTGGGATTTTGGATAACAACTCACAATTCACAAATGTACCATTACCCGCATCAGCCGCAGCGTGATTGCCGCATCACTCTCTCTAGTTTACAAAACACCTGTTTGGATTAGCAGTAATGGGTATTTATAAGCAAGTTTTATATAAATTAAAATAAAACTCTTCTTACATACTCTTGGTCCTTATATAGGTATTTACTAATTTGATAATAAGGAAGTTTTAAGTTAGTTAATTATAAGAAATGTGACACTTTTTTCTAAAACACCATAATCATCTTTCTGTCTTTCTCTATTGATTGTGGTTGATGGATATCTATAAGTATTTAGATTGATAAATATGAGAAATTATTTTAGGACACCAACGTTGCTCGATATTTATTTTGTATTCATAAGATGTGATTCGTCATTGATGAGAAGTGACGAAGCATGAATGTGAGACACAAATTATGAAAGTGAATATGAATAGTAAAATATTTCTATTATGGATGGACATGACAAGCAGATACACACCCAAATCCAAAGCACATCACGTTTTGCTTTCCCCCTCATTGCCTTTCACTCCCCAAGTTCTGTCACTGAAAAGTTCGCGTCTACATGTTCATTTTTATTATTTCCGTTTTCAGAAAAGCATTTTTGTCGTTAAGAATTTTGGAAAGCAAAGCATGAGAAATAAGCAAGAAAAATTTGAGGAAGATGGAGGACGTGAACTGAAAATTTGACAAGGTAAAAAGGGGGAAGAAGAGAATAAATGAAAATGTGTGGAGGGGCAGAAGCTGATAGGGACATTGATGGGAGAGATCATGGAGTATCATCCCAACATGAGACCCGTGTACTTCCATTTCACACTTGTTATTTATTCTCAGCCCAAGGCCACTGCACCCAAGTTGGATCAATATCCAGTTTTAGCAAAAAATACACATCATTTTTTTTATATTATAAGTCACTTCATGGACATTAATAAATATTTTTTTTAATATCATCATAATTTAAAAAAATTAACTACACCAGAGAATATAATACAATCCAAAACTAAATGGAGCTCTAATTTAAGAGTGTTCTTCTTTCGCCCTTCAATGAAAGAGCTTCGAGGTTTCTGTCGTCATTAAGACTTAATAATTGAGTTCTGAAATCTAAAGTAATATTTAATTTTAGTAGAAGGTTATATATATCTGGTTGACTTGAAATCAAATTATTCACTCTCTGAGTCTCCTCTCAGACATCTGAACTTATCTCTTGCTTATAATTCTGCTGCATACTTTTTCAGACAAAATAAAACCCTCTTGCCTGCTCATTCTCATGTTTTACCTCTGGACTCCAAGTGCTTGGTTTCCTAAATAATCAAAACTTTTTATTGATAAGTATTTATATATGTGATTATATTATTTAAAAAAACGTTTAACGTGGCTTTGGAAATAAAGTCCACGTGAACATCATTTCTATTTCCGCTCAGCAAGCATTGCCATCGCAAATTGAAACAAAATAAAAAGGTACGAAATGAGGAAATCTCCCAACATTTATAATTACGACACATCATAACGTGTTATTTTTATTAAATGTCAAAATGGATAAACTATCCAAACTTTTTACCAAATAATGATATAGAGCGAATATCCAGCACATTAACAATGAAAACAACTCATCAATTAATAAACCCAAGCTTATAAAAAGGCTGGACAAAAGATGGAAATTAATGCGCGCGTGAGAGATTGAAATGGGAACAATCTATAACAATGAACACCGATTTACTTGGAATATTATTAAATTTACGAAGCTGAGTTCCAAAGCTCCTCTGCAGTGTAATGTTTTACTTTAAATTTAAATTTAAATATTAAGAATTCACCAATTTGTGACTGCAGGCTGGGGTGGCATGGCACAGTGAGAAACCGGGAAGTTCCCCATTAATTTGCCTCTTGTCGAGTGGGTCCTCTCTGTATGTTTTTTGCTCTGTAAATGACCGCTCAAAAACAGCCTGACCGCTCAATCAAACAGCCTGTAAAGGTGTTTTGCAGCTCCGCTAAAAAGCTGATCTCCATAGGCTTCCAGTATTAGTAATGGCATTTAGTCATTTGCCCTCTTTACTCGCCATCATATTATACAATATACACATTTTGCTCCTCCGCAAGGTAAATTCTTCCAGAGAAACTCATCTTCCTACCCTGTTACGTCCCAACACTGTACCATATTAGATTCATTAGCTCAATAAAGTTCATGTCTCTGTATTCTTTGTCTGTTATCTGTTCCTTTGGTAATAGATCCGATATTGTTTCAGGTTTCTGTTTGGGAATACGATTTGCAGCATTTTTTGGTTCATTCGACGTGATTTTTGAGGTAGCTTGAGATCGAGATTTCCAGTTATGGCGTCCGCTAACCCGTGTTATGGGTTGATGAAGTCGTGGGAGGTATAATGGCGAAGATGAGGCTTTTGAAGTGGGTACTCTCTGTTTCAGTTGTATTTTTGTTCTTAATTGATGGGTCATCTTCTTCATTCACTCCTCCCGATGATTATTCTATTTCCTGCGGTGCTTCCCAAAACATCACCTTTCAAAGTCGTTCTTTTGTTCCTGATTCACAGCACTCTTCATTAACTCTGAAAACTGGGAATTCTTTGGTGGCCAGTTCCAAATCTGGTGTTCCTTCTCCTATCTACCAGTCAGCTCGGATTTTTACCTCTAAAGCCTCTTACAAATTCAAAATTAAGCAACAGGGTCGGCATTGGGTGCGGCTCTATTTCTGCCCTCTTCCCACTCTGGCCATGACTTGACTTCTGCTTCTCTGTCAGTGGTCGCAGATGATTTTGTTCTTTTGAACAACTTCACCTTTAGGAAGTACAGTGATGCTCATATGTTCAAGGAGTATGCAATCAATGTTACTTCTGATACCTTGACTCTCACCTTCATCCCTTCAAATGGTTCAGAAGCTTTTGTCAATGCAATTGAAGTTGTGTCCATTCCGACTGATCTGTTTGCTGATCAGGCATTCGGTCTACACCCTCCGTCCCCAGTCAGTGGCCTTTCTGAACTGGCTTTTGAAACTGTTTATCGATTAAACATTGGGGGCCCTTTGGTCACCGCTCAAAATGACACACTGGGTAGAACTTGGGTTAATGACCTGAACTACCTCCATGTGAATAGCTCTGTCCTCAATGTTTCAGTTAACCCTTCGAGCATCAAGTATCCACAAGCACAAGGTGTTACTCCTGAGACAGCACCAAATTGGGTTTATGCCACTGCTGATGTAATGGGTGATGCAAATGTTCCAAATACAAATTTCAACATCACTTGGGTTTTCTCTGTGGATCCAAGCTTCTCCTATTTTGTACGAGTACATTTCTGTGATATTATGAGCAAGTCTCTCAACAGTTTGGTGTTCAATCTATACATAAATTCTGACCTAGCTTCTGGAAGTGTCGACCTTTCAACCTTAACTGGTAACTTGAATGTGCCTTACTATAGGGACTTCGTTTCTGGTGCCTCAGCAGATTCAAACACTTTAACTGTGAGTGTTGGTCCAGATAATATGGCAGACACTAGGAATGCCACCATGAATGGTTTGGAGATAATGAAAATTAGCAACAAGTTGAAGAGCTTCGACAAGAATGCTTCAGTTGAGAGTCTCCTTCCGAGTTCGCCTTCAAAGATCGGCAAGATAGGAATTATAGTAGGTTCTGTCATTGGGGCTGTAGCAGCATTAGCATTGCTTGGATTGTGTTATTGCTGCTTCGTAGGGCGCAAGGCTAAGCCTGCTCAACAAGGGCATTCATGGCTGCCTTTACCTCTGTATGGAAACTCTCAGACCATGACAAAAGTGTCAACAACTTCTCAGAAGAGCGGAACTGCAAGCTGCATTTCTTTAGCTTCCTCAAATCTTGGACGATTCTTCAGCTTCCAAGAAATCCTGGATGCAACCAATAAATTTGATGAAAAGTTGCTTCTTGGTGTTGGGGGTTTGGGAGGGTTTATAAGGGAACACTGGAAGATGGGACAAATGTAGCTGTGAAAAGGGGCAATCCCAGATCTGAACAAGGTCTTGCAGAATTCAGAACGGAAATTGAAATGTTATCCAAGCTTCGCCATCGGCATCTTGTGTCTCTCATCGGCTACTGTGATGAGAGGTCAGAAATGATCCTTGTCTATGAATATATGGCTAATGGGCCCCTAAGGAGCCATTTATATGGAACAGACCTGCCACCTCTATCATGGAAGCAGAGGCTTGAAATTTGCATTGGTGCAGCAAGAGGCCTTCATTATCTCCACACAGGAGCAGCTCAAAGCATAATCCACCGAGATGTGAAGACAACAAACATACTCTTAGATGAGAACTTTGTTGCTAAAGTTGCTGACTTTGGCCTTTCAAAAACGGGTCCTGCACTTGATCAGACCCATGTAAGCACTGCAGTTAAAGGAAGTTTTGGCTATCTTGACCCTGAATACTTTAGGAGGCAACAACTTACGGATAAATCAGATGTGTATTCATTTGGGGTGGTTCTAATGGAGGTGTTATGCACAAGACCTGCTCTAAACCCTGTGCTTCCAAGGGAGCAGGTTAATATAGCCGAATGGGCAATGACTTGGCAGAAAAAGGGAATGCTTGACCAAATCATGGATCAGAATCTTGTGGGGAAGGTGAATCCTGCTTCTCTGAAGAAGTTTGGGGAGACAGCCGAGAAGTGCTTGGCTGAGCATGGCGTGGATAGGCCATCCATGGGAGATGTGTTGTGGAATCTCGAGTATGCTCTACAACTTCAAGAGACCTCATCAGCACTCATGGAACCTGAAGACAACAGCACAAATCACATAACTGGAATTCAGTTGACTTCACTCGAGCCTTTGGATAATAGTGTGAGTAGGATTGAAGGGGGCATCTCTGGAAAAGATGATGATATAGAAGATGGAGCCACAAGTACCGTGTTCTCACAAATTGTAAATCCTCGTGGAAGGTGATTTGTTCTGGTGCATGAGAGATTTGTAAGTACATTTGGTGTATATATACACCAATCCAATGGGAAGGTGGACATTTGGTGGGAGTTATATCTTACAAGTATGTGACCTTTGATTATAGGCTTGGGGTAGTTCATACAGGTTTACCTTAGAATTTTTTCCAGTGCGTCCAACCATGGAGCACAGTGGTCATTCAGGCCGCCTTAGTCTGTTTCTGTCATCTTGTCTTCACCTTATTCCGTTAATATAGTTGAATGCTGAGAACAAATTAGCCCTTAGATATGAAATGTAAGGTATCACTCTGATTCTGTTGTTGATTTATATAAATTAATATCAGGCTTCAGTTTCATATATGGGCCTTACTAGTTTTGATTCAAAAAAGTAATACAGAAAGTATCTTACTGCTTCTGATGTTTGTCACAAGCTAAGTTGCTTCATATCGCCCTTATGTTTAACCATGTTCACCATTTTCAAGTCGAGTAGTTCCGTTGTCTTTGTTGTAAGCAGCAGATTTTAAGGTATCTGTGAGGCAGATGAGTTCTTTAGTGTCTGTAAATTAAAGAGCGACATCTGTGTGATTTTCTCCTTAATGGGTGGATACTGATCGGATTTAGGTCATGTCAAGTGCTACAAAATCACAGAAACCACTTTACTTCAAAAGTAGTTTGTCATATAAAATGCAGCGAAATCGCAAAAACCCTCTTTTTCCCCCTCAAAAGTAATGTTCGGCATCTTACCCTAACATGCACATGCTCGTTGGGCCTTGACAAGAGACGTTGAATTGAAAGATATTCTCTTCAACTTTCTCGTGGTTCATGTTAGTCCTTTCTCTCTTTGGGCCACAGCAAATGAGAAGCTGTCGCAAGTGGCAATCAGTGACAGTATTTTGTGGGGCCACCAACCAGAAAAACTGTGTGTGTTTTTTTTGGGCTTCCAAAAGCTTCCAGAAACCAGTTTTTGCAACTTCCCTGTGTTTTTCATTGTTTTCCTTTATTCATGTGGACAGCCCTTCATTGCAGAATGGAAGGTATGGACCACGGCCTGTTTATAAATGATATTCATTAATCTGTACAGTTGTTTTTGTTTTGGCCGAACATTTAGGTTGTGTAGTTTTTTCAAACACACGTGTTCTTTTATTGAAAATAATTTTATTTAACACATTGTCAAGTATTAAATGTTAATACCTCTTTTTCAAACATATTTAATTCATCATGTTATGACGGACAAATTCTTTTTACTGAACTTAATCTTGTTGGTTTGAGTAGTTGTTATCTACTAGTAAGCAGAAATAAACTTTATTCACTTTTTTAAAATAAGGGATAATTAAAAAAAAAAAAACTAAGTTGATAGCTGTTTCCAGTTTCACGCGTTTCTTGACCAAGCAATAGATAAATGGAGAATTATGAGCTCGGAACACTCCTTGGTCAACCCTATACTAACTTCAAATAAGATGAAAATTTTAATTTTGATGTTACCAAGTATAGGCCTGCCCTACAACCATGGGCATACCTGTCAGTCTGTCACTAAATCTTGCTCAGCATTACCCTTTCTCTCTCGTATGGTCACTTGCAACAACTGGCACTAACCCGCAACCACGGCCTTTTTCTTCCAACTGGACTGTGTGATATTATTATTTTTTTGGCCAGATGTGATGTCATTAAATAATTATATTGATGCGTAAAATAACTTCAATTTTATAATTTTATTTTGTTACATTTGTTCAAAATTTTCTTAAATTTTTTGAGTTATGAAAAGATAATTCTTCAATTATTTTAAGTATGACGAGCAGGTCTCAGTTTTTTTTTTTGGAAAGAAAAACAGGGAATCCTAAATTTAAATAATTTTTTCTTAATGTATGTTTCATTTATTCTTGCAAAAATGTGATTCATTAATATAATGATGATGGATCTCCTTCCACTTAGAATTGTATGGAGGTAACCCTTTATTTTTTAGGGCCAACTAACCTTCTAGTTTTAGATCATGCACGTATAAATTTCGGATCTTTATTCAGTGAGTACCATGTACTCGTCATTGTAATGTATGGATAATTTAGGTTTAAAATTTTTAATATATAATTTTTTTAATAATAAATTTAACTTTTAAAGATATATTAGTTATGATATTATATTTATTCTAAATTCTGTATCTATTAAAACAAAAATTTGATTAAAATATATAAAAAAAATTAAATTAAATATAAATCATCTAAAATTGATGTGGATGGTCCAAATTATGATAAGCACTCCATGCTCATCACTATAATGAGCATGGAATGTGCTCCCGTAAATTTCTTGAAATATTATGTTAAACAGTGAACTCAGACCAATAATAAAGCAGAAATAATGAACTAGTCAAATAAAATTAAACAAAATTTACTGTGAAGTACACAAAGTTAAAAACCATAGCCGACATTCGAGAGATAAAATTAACCGTTTTTGCGCCCAATAAAGTGTTCATTGTGTCGACATAGGTAGGACTTTTGGAAAGAGCAAGAGTCAGATCTTTCATGCAGGAGCATCAATTGGCCATAGCTTCTGTTGCTCTCTCTTTAATCATAATATCCCAACCAATTCTGTAAAACCCTAGAAAACAAAGCCATGGCGAAAGAATTGAAGACCCCAAATAGAAGTAGCGGGCTTTGGGTTGGAAATCCCATGGCAACATCTGTCCAAGGATTTATCAGTCATCGTTCCGGGAGGCCATCCCAGATATATATGGTGAAAGAAGTGCAAGCGATTGAAGGAGATGGAGGCCCCGCCACAATCCTCTATATTAGTCATCTGATTAGCTTTAAGTATAGTTAGTTGGATACAACTCCTATGTATTGTAGCACTCATCAACTTGAACAATAAGACTGAGTTTTGGAGCATATAATATTCTTAATCTGAACTGTGGGTTGTGGCATCCTCCTCTTCACTCTTATCCAATCCTCTCAATGAATTTGTTAGTTTCTCATCTTTAATTACTTAATAATGATTTTCTTGTACTCTGTTGTTGACTGTGCCGGTGCATTGTCAGCAGTAAGTTACCAGAAGGAGAAAGTTTCAGAGCTTGATTCCGCTGCAGATAAGATAGGGTTCGGGTTGGATGAAGGTGGGTGACGGACTTATGGTTCGTCTCACTAAAAGACCAGCTTTCAGCTATTAGCAAAAGCAGAGAATCAAACTGTGGTCAATGGGAATTCAAAGATATGTTATGAATGTTGGCAATAAAGAGATGTCCGAGAGGGCATGAAGATCAAGCACGACTCGCTGGCTTTAAGCTTCATCAGGGGCCAAGATCAATATCTGTTAAATGGGTGGCTCCCTCCCGGTCTAATTCACAATTGAAGGATCACTCACCTAGCTCTCATCAGTAAAAATTCTTCTCCTGCATAACTATATACTCTAATATTTTATATATCATGTTTTAATTAAATGATTGCATTAAATCGAAGTGATTACTAGCAATTTTAGAATGGAAAGTGAGCTTTAATATTTTATAATATAGTGACTTTTTTCGTTTGAAATGAAACAAACAGGTGAAGAAAATATAAAAGTGATAAAGTTTATTCCAATAATAAGCGTTCTAGTACACTTCTTTTCATCGATACTCAATCATATAAAACATATTTATGTCCCGAAAACATAAAAGACGCATGACACATCATATACGAGAAGTTACATTAACCTTGTGAAATAAACAACCAACAAAGAAGCAGCTTCTGCCCATTATTCGAGGGATGGTAGCATGTAGAAATAATCATTTCTTGCAGACAATTCCGAGACCATGGGAGAACTTGGTGCAGTCAAGAGTCGCAGAATCTGCCCCTGCGTCCTCAGACTTCTTCTCAGTTGCTGAATTTTCCTTCGAGTATAGGCACGACTCACAGTTTGCAGAAAGCAAGGAAGCAGTTCTATACTTATCTTCGCCGCCAACCACAGGCATAGCCACTCCCGGCTTCGCCGGGTTCTCAAAATCCGGCCTATACGTCTTTCCCAGCACACCATCGACATTAGAAGACAATTTGGTGAACCTGAACTGAACTTCCAAGTGGGCAAAACAGTCATCTGAAGGCAACTGGTAGTTGTGTATCCTGTCGTCCTCCTTCGTCACCGGCACCACGTTCACCATAATTTCAGCCACGTCCTGGATTGTCACCATCACGCTGTTCTTATTAGCCACTCTCTCCACCTTGATGTCTTGTTTCGGAGAGTTCCATTTGGAGAGCGAGCCTTCTGGCAGGACCACATCATTGCCATTGTAGGTGAATCTGAGGTGGTCGACTTCGTCGTTCCACTGTGACGTCTTGCTGGCTTCGAGAGAGAAAGTCTGAGACTTGGAGAGGATGCCGAGGGCTTGGATCCAAGTGTAGTCTCTGCTTCGGCCGGCAGGTCTGTGTCCGATGAAGCGGGCGTTGATCTGGAGGTCGGAGTCGGAGACCAGGGCGAAGTGTTGGCTGCTCTTTCCGTGGAAGTAGAACACTCTGCCGTCGCCGCCGATGAATCGAGGATCGTAGCATCCGGATCCTGGTGCATTGCAGTTGGGTTTCCGTTCTAAAGCATCAAAACATGAAATCGATTAAGTTAACAATCTAGTGACGAGTGTTCGATCATGATAAAATCTTAAAAGCAAGCTTGCGCAATGAAAGAAAGCTTACTTCTGCAGACAGCCTTGCAAACAGGTTGGTCACAGTCAATGAAGCAAACCTTAGCCTGAGGATCATTCGATTCACTGCTTGGGCATTCAGATGGGCATCTGATGTACTTTCCAGAGCATCTGGTTGTGTGAGCACAGTAGAGTGCATAATAGGCCTGGGCTTGGATCAAACCCGAGACAAACACCAGAAGGACAATCAAGATGGAACTGCCTTTAGCGATCTCCATATTGTGTTCTCTGTTAACAGACTATATATGGATGAAACAGGTGATGATGCAACAACCGAATGGCGCCCTGCATTATATAGAGGACTCATCATGTGGGTTGCCTCTGAATTGTGAAGGAGGCTTTAGCAGACTTGCAATGTAATTCAGAGTTCGCTCAAACTCAAAGTATGAACATGGCCGGGTTTCGCCCGTTGAATGAAGAAATAAATAGGATCGATACATTGCATGCAGTTTATTGTTATAGAAGAGCGCATGCATGAAGGTGATGTTAGATGGAGTGAAGAAGTATTGGGCTATCGGCAGGATTTGCGGCAGATACAGCTTCCCAAATGAGTTATCAGTTGGGACAGCACGCTTATGGGGAAGGCAAGCAGCATAGTTGATAGCTGGTGATACCTAGCTTACTATGAAAACAACAATAATAGTTAGTGTGTCCCTTGTTTAATGTAAATTAAGATTATAAATGATAATGATTTCATGAATAAAATATGGGAGGCGTGTAGAAGGAAGAAAAGGGAAAAATAACATGGGTCAGGAAGGGACTGCTGGCAGTTGGACTCATGAAACTGGCAAAAATATATACGGTGATAATTATATATATTTATTATTGTTATTCAGTTTTTTGTTCTTTTTTTAATTATACTCTCAAAGATGGAGACGTAAAGTGTTTTTTTTTTGCCAAACCGATTATTTTTGTTCATAAGTTCATTTCCAATTAAATTGAGTTTGATTTATTTGTTTTACTCTATTTAATTTGTTCATGCAATTCGATTTTTTTTGTTGTCTCTAAAAAATTCGTTTGATCAGTTCCGTTCGTTCTTGAAATTGCTGATCCAAAACCGACCAAATTATAGTGTTACAGTTACGGGGACGTAGCGTTAAAATACCTTTTCTGATACAAGCACTAAAATGCTCTTTTGAACATGATTATGTTTTGGTGGGTTGCGGTAATGTTTACTCTTGTTTTGCGTCTTCTTCCATTTGCATAATTTTTTTTTAAGTAAAACAAAGTTTAGATGAGTTGGGTCTGAAGAAATTATCAGAGTTAGGGCATAACTTTATGGGTTATAAGCTAACTTTTTACCAATTTAATGAATTTTGTTTTTATATATGTATGTGTCGGTATGTATGTGCAAATGCACGTATGACAAATTAAAATGGGCCATTCTCATGTTTGAACTCATCTTAATGTATGTGGCTCATAATGTCCATCATACTTACATTGTAAATCCCTTTGTCAGTTTTGATTTTAGAGAAAAATGTAGTGGACGATATGTGCAATACAAAAGAAGTCCAAATAATTCACCAAAAAAAAAAAAAAAAAAAAAGAAGTCCAAATAACCCATTTAGAGCCCAATATAAACTAATTAACCGAACAAAACCATTATACTTTTGTTTGATCCCACTTAGGTTTGGAAGGAAAATGAACGTACCCAGAATCCAATTATGCACGTAGACAATCCATGCGGCACACAGTCACTATACGAATTTTGTAATTTTTTTTCTGTTACCCAGCAAAAACACTTATTTTCATTCTGTACTCATCACAACAAATCGAGTGCTTATTAATTATCAATATGATAAAATCTGGACCATTTGAAATTTGATATAAATTTTTCACAATTTAAAACTTTAATTTGTAACTTTGGGCTACTTATAAGATTATATTTATTTTAAATGTAAAATAAAAAACAATTTTAGGCATAAAAAAATTAAATTGGGATCCTCTAAAATTATTGTGGGATGAGTATTTCATACTTATCTGTTCTATAAAGAAAGAATGTGCTCCTCACACCCCAGGGGAAGGGAGATAAAGTCCTCTGGGAAAGAAGTAAGTAATCTCTGGAATAATGCAGAACCTGGAAGTTGGAAGTAAACTTCTTCACTGGGGAGGTTTTTTTTTCTGGCCAAAGCCGGCACCTCCTTTTCTTCCTAAAATATATCATATTTTACAACCTGTGGTTTTTATTTATTCATTTCCCAAGCTCAATTTGCTTGAATGGGCTTGAACTTAACATAATCTACTCAGGGCAGACCAAATAAAACCCAAGAGGTTGTTATCAAAAAAAAAAAAAAACCCAAGAGGTTTGATTAAACGGTTCAGTTCAATTCGATCCACGTAATAACGTGTTGTTGGATCGATCAAGTTTGAGCAATGGGCAAGAAACTGAACTGACATATGCTCACTTCTAGATTGGGCGACATTAACTATTATCTTCGGTTCTTCATATAAAAATTAAATATTATCTTAAATATAATATTTTAATTTATTTTGTATGCTAAATTTGTAATTTTCTTTTAAAATATCCTTATTAACTTTAAAGGTTTCCTAACAAAAAGTAGTTTAAATGCACATAATTAGATATGATAATTTAAAAAAGTCAACATGTATTTGTTATAAACAATTAATTAAATTAATTTTTAAATATTTTTAAATTAGTTATCTAACTCTTATATTAATAATCCATATAAATTAGTTAACTTTGTTTCATAGGATGAGAGATAATATATATTTAAATTTAAGCTCCGTTCAAGAGGTAGATCTTATAAAACATGCCCTTGATTTTAATTTTAAATTGGCTATCAAATAAACATTACTTTAGTTTTTTTTCCCCCATATCTTATTCGAAACAATTCACAGAGAAGCAGAAGTCCATATGATAAAACACATGAGAATAGTTTATTTAGACAAATTTAATTCATACTTATACATTGAAAGTATGACTCTAACATAACAAATCAAATTGGACAGTCACATTAACGCAGGGCGAACAGTAAAGAAGCAGCAACGTAACCATTGAATATTATTTTGTAACAAAGAGATCGCGTTAATATTATTTGGCGTTTACCCAGCTTCGGACTTTATTGTTTTCTCATGGCATTATTCATTTCTTGCAGACAATTCCAAGACCATAGGAGAACTTGGTGCAGTCAAGAGTTGCATGTTCTGCCACCGAACTCTCAGCTTTCTTCTCCGTCCATGAGTTTTCCTGCGAGAAAAGGCATGACCCACAGCTTGCAGAAAGCAAGGATGCAGTTCTATACTTATCTTCGCCGCCAACCACTGGCATGGCCACTCCAGGCTTTGCCGGGTTCTCAAAATCCGGCCTATAAGTCCTTCCAAGCACACCCTCAACATCAGAAGACAGCTTCGTGAACCTGAACTGAACTTCCAAGTGGGCAAAGCAGTCATCTGAAGGCAGTTGGTAGTTGTGAATCCTGTCGTCTTCCTTTGTCACCGGCACCACGTTCACCAGAATTTCAGCCACGTCCTTTATGGTGACCATCACGCTGTTCTTATTCGCCACTCTCTCCACCTTGATGTCTTGTTCTGGAGAGTTCCACTTGGAGAGCGAGCCTTCTGGCAGGACAACATCGTTGCCATTGTGGCTGAACCTGAGAAGGTCGACGTCGTCGTTCCATTGTGCGGTCTTGCTGGCTTCGAGAGAGAAAGTCTGAGACTTGGAGATGATGCCGAGGGCTTGGATCCAAGTGTAGTCTCGGCTTCGGCCGGCAGGTCTGTGTCCGATGAAGCGGGCGTTGATCTGGAGGTCGGAGTCGGAGACCAGGGCGAAGTGTTGGTTGCTCTTCCCATGGAAGTAGAACACTCTGCCGTCCCCGCCTATGAATCGAGGATCGTAGCATCCAGATCCTGGTGCGTTGCAGTTGGGTTTCCGTTCTAAAACATCAAAACATGAAATCAATTAAGCTAACAATCTAGTGACGAGTGTTCGATCATGATAAAATCTTAAAAGCAAGCTTGCGCAATGAAAGAAAGCTTACTTCTGCAGACAGCCTTGCAAACAGGTTTGTCACAGTCAACGAAGCAAACCTTAGCCTTAGGATCATTTGATTCACTGCTTGGGCATTCAGAAGGGCATCGGATGTACTTTCCGGAGCATCTGGTTGTGTGACCACAGTAAAGTGCATAATAGGCCTGGGCTTGGATCAAACTTGAGACCAACACCAGACTGATAATCAAGATGGAACTGCCTTTAGCTATCTCCATATCGCGTTCTCTGTCAATAGAGTCCGAGGAAACAGCTGATGATGCAACGACCCAAACTTAGACTGCATTATATAGACGTGTCACGCAGTGGGTCGCTTCAGAATTATGAAGGGGCCTTTTGCAAACTTGTGATGTAATCTAGTGTCGGCTCAAACTCGAAGTATGAACATGGGTTTCCCGCATTGAATGAAGAAATAAATATGGTTCATACAGTTTCTTGTTACAGAAGGGTACATGAAGGTGGTTTCTGATATTTGGATTGAAGTGCGAAAGTTTTGGCAGCATATCTGGGAGAAACACAGCAAATAAATTAGTTCTAAGGTGGATACAAGGACGCTTATGGGGATGGCAAAGCGGGAAGCACCCAAAGCCGACGATGCCTTAGGAAGAAAACAACAATAATAGAATTTGTTTAATGTAGAAAGGGAAGCGCGCGCGCACACAAACTGAAGGAATAGAATATGGGAGGCGTATAGAGGGAAAAAGAACATGGGGCTGAGTGAACGTTGAGAATTGAAGTCACAAGACATGGGTGGCAATGGCACACGAAGCCCCCTGGACGCACGGAGTCAAATTTCTTGCTTTGCGTTGTGAGAATCCATGTACATTATTAGCCTTCCCTGTTGTACCAGTTCGGTTCGAAATTTCATGAAGCATAATATAAATATACCTATATTTGTGTGTAAATTAAAGTCATAGCCAGTCTTTCATTCACCTGTTTTTCCCCCCTTAATTTTATGCCTTCCTATTAAATATATTGAATCCCGTACGTGTTTCATTATTTTTTTTTTCAAAAACAATATATTGATTATATTTGCCCTGCATGACTATGGCTGCATGTAAATGCTAAGCCGCATCTTGCACAAAAATTTAAATGACGTATTTTTGGAAAAATTCTGATTCTAAATACGTGAAATCCATGGAATAACCACACCCAATGAATTGGGGCATATGGATCAAGCAATTTTTTTTCAAATTTTTTCTTTCAACAAACAAGTTATTTTTTTGTTAGCACACAAATATTTTTTATTAAAAATAATTCTATTCGAAATACTAAATATAAATATTCTTCAATGAAAATTCAAAAGTTGATTAGGTTGGTCACACTGCAAGAGGTTTGTAATTTTGGGCTTTTTGCTAGACTTTTTAATCCTGTGGAGTGTGGACACAAATCGTTATTGCCTCTGGATGTTTCCATTCAACAAAAGAATGTTTATTGGCTAAAGTGTTTAATCTGTAGCAATTCCGCTGGTCAAAAAAAAAACTGTAGCAATTCCTAGATAATCGTACAGGCCCACGAAACCGGCCCATTGTTTTGGCCCGTTTCATCTAATTGGGTCCTCACTTTTTCTTCACAAAAACAAAAAGCTGCGTGGGAGACCACGGGAAAGGTCCATGCTTCAAAAGACGAATTGCACGTTTGCGATGTCGTTTCCTCTCTTTCCCCAATAAACCACGTTGTGGTAGAAGTAGTTTGGGTCAGAACATGGTTTTGGGAGAGGCAAAACGCATGCCAGTACCCCAACCAAGTCGTAGTGCTCAATCTTCAGTGTTTATCATGTTCTTGTCATCTGCCTTATAGTTACATGTGATATATAAAGTTGCCTATGAAAAATGCTCGGAATTTATCCAAGCATAACAGATATCGCTGTTACTGAGACAACTTATAATTAACAAAATATTGATTTATTAATTATTATTATTATTAGTATTTATGGAGAAAATCTTTAAGGCAGATGATTGAATCCTTAAATGAAATTTTTCATGGAAAGCAGCTTCAGCCTATTATCATCGCTCTATCATTTCTTCTCCCAATCACATATCATTACCTACCTGCCAATAAAATAATTAAAACAAACCTGTCATTCAGTCCCAAAAAAAAAAAAAAACCTGTCATTGTTTTGCCCTTACACAATAACACACGCCCTTACCTTTCCCGTAGGAAGGACTCCCCATACACACGCGGAATCAAAAGAATGGCCTCCCCAAAATTGGAGGCATAGCATGCCATCAAGCCCTGTAACTCCACAAGAAATAGTTTAGGGATAAAATTATCCACACCACTTTGTGCTAACCATTTTTATTCAGAAATAAAAAAATTTAATTCAATTTAAAATAAGTAAAGCTTTATTTTCTTAAAAGGCGTGGGGCCAACATCGTATAAAACTGCTACCTCTTGTTTTTTTAATTATAAAAAACAACTATTATAATCATCATGTTCAAAATGTTAATTAAGTTTAATTGAAAATAATAAACATGTAAAATTTATGTGTTTTTTTGGCCCAATTATACTCTTATTTGTAAACAAAATACATTAGGGATCATGAGTGAAAATTTATTGCAGAGAGATAATTAATAAGTGTCATATATTTAATAGAAATAAAAATAAAAAGATCAATTTAAAATTTCAGACGAAGAATTTATTTTTTATATTTAGAGACATCACTTTGAGAGATTGTTTCTCATAACAAGAGACGTAAGGGCTAATGAAAAATATAAGCAATAATGTAAGAGCAAAAGACAATTTTAGAGGGGGGATCAGATGGAGGAGAAGTCTCCTCATAATCTCATTTATTCCAATTCATATGCGTGTCTTAATTATCATTCATTACAATTTTTGTATGCCATTGTTCCAGTTCTATTTATAAGTTTCAAATTTGAGAGGAGTTGTGTTTTATTTTATAAGCTTCAATTGGTGTTTTTGAAAAATATGGATCAATTCTTATAATAAGGACCAAAGGGTGTAATACATAAATTAATGACATTGAATCTCTAGAGACATTATGATGTACATTTCCCAAAATCAATTAATTTTAATGTATTTGATACCCATGAATGTTCCTACACTCAATACCTCATGTTCATGAATGGGGTAATTAATTAGACAATGCCTCATGAAAGTCATAATTATATTTATTGAGCATTGGGAGGTCATGAACATCCACCAACAAGTCAAATTCATAACTCATAACTACTATTTAATTCTAGAATAAAAATATAATATAATTTAAAACCATCAAAGTTATTAGCTTCTTAAACAGGCGGGGGGGCCAACATCCTATAAATACGAACGTCTCAGAAACCTCAGAGACAAAACAAAGGCAAGATGGTGAATGAAATCAAGGCACAAACAGAAGTGAGCGTTGGGCTGGAAAAACTGTGGCAAGTTCTGTCCAGTCCCAAGGATTTTGCGGCCATAGCTCCAGAGATAGTGCCAGAGCAGATCAAAGAGATGCAAGTTATTGAAGGAGATGGAGGCGTCGGCACCGTCATTCTCACCACTCCTTGGTCCATATTACGTCAGTAGAAAAACACCATTGATTTCTGTGAGAGTGAATTAAGCTTTTAATTCTGACATTTAACTAATAATACTAATTGTCTTGCTTAATCATATTCCACTTACAGCTGGATCAGCTGGGGCGAGTTATAAGGAGAAACTTTCAGAGCTTGACGCCACCAAACATGAGATTGCGTTTGAGTACGTCGAAGGTGGGTTTATGGATCGTGGCTTCTCCTACATGAAGACAAACCTTCAGCTATCTGCAAAAGGAGAGAATCAGACTGAGGTGGACGTGAAGATCAGTTATAAATCTTATATTGATGAAGAATCCACCGACCGCCTTACCAAGACCGCTGTGTCTTCTGCTTTGAACTTCTTAAGCGGCCTTGAGAAGCGTCTCTCCGGCGCCGCCGCCTAGATCGTTATCGTCAAGACGATCACCCATTTCTTCTGATGAATCTTCCTTCAGTTTCATGCCCAAATAAATGATATAATATGTCACCTGCCTCCCGATAATAAAATTCCCTTTTCACCTTACAGCTCGATAAAGCCTTCTCTTATTTTCACTTGTGATGCGCTTTGAAAAACTTCGTTTAATATGTTCCCTTGCTATTCTCTTTTACCTTGGAAATGGCGTTGATATTTAACTCATGAATAAATTCAGTACTAAAAATTAAACGAGTCCATTGCTTATACTTTTGTTGTAATTAATTTTTTTAAAATGATACCCACCGGTGTGATTAGAAGTCATTATAGACTTAACATTGTTTTTCTTGGGGGAAAAATCTAGACATGAGTCATGACAATCACGCGGCTCAGTTGAGAGGACAAGTTTAACTGACAATGAACATGGATATTGTATACTCGGAGATACCCTTTTAGTTCTATTTATAAGAAACAGAGAGAAGATTTTTTTTTTAGTTTTGTTTATAGGATATAAAAAAAAATTGTATGAATATACAATTTTACTTTTTATTTATTATTGTGTTGTTACATGAGGTATTCTGTATATTAAATAGATATAAAGTTAAAAAGTTGTTAAAGTTTAAATGAGAGTTAATAAAGTTTAATATTTTTCTTAATTTATGTGAAATATGTTGGAAGTGAGCCTACTAGAGTAATATGTAATGTATTTTAACAATATTAATTTTTGAATTGCCTAATGATAAAGTAAATTTTATGTTTTTCCGGCATTTTTTTTTGGGGGAACTAGCGTTCATTAGACTTTCTGCCACGTGCTTTATTCCGTGGTCATGTATTGTAGGAGTCCTAATTTGTTTGCCCACTGGGCGTTGCATTTGATTATGATGAGTTATGATCCTTAATTTAATTTAATGCTCTTGACTCTGATTGTCACGCATAACAAGGAAGCACCTCCACGAAGATGCACGGTTTGGTTAGCATTCTCTTATCCTATTGATAACCAAGCACTTTTAATAAGTTTTACGGTTAAGCTGGATGCAACATTCTGGAATATTTTCTAACATCCCAAAATATTTTTTAGATACGTTCGGTATCTTGAAATAATTTTTTTTTTGTCTTAGTCATGAATGTACCAGAAAGTATTTTTAGATGCTTGATGTACCTAAAAAAAATAGTTGGAGATGCTTGGTGCATAAAAAAACTTTCACGGTATAGGACACACCTAAAAAAATTTCAGGGTGTTGGATGCATCACAAAATCCTTTAGGTTATGTTTGGTCTGGAATATTAAAAATAAGAGATAAGAATTAGGATTGGGGTTGAAAACATATTTTAAAAAGACGCTTAGCATGAGTGATTTCTTATCACATGGAATCAGGCAATCCGATATAGATAGGATTGGATAATACCATCTCCTCTCATGTTATTCCCCAATCTCATATATGGGTTTGTCTAATCCTAAATATCATACAATTACTCATACTATATAGTTTTATACTTTCAATTTCAATCCCTATCTCTTATTTTTAGTGATTCGTACCAAACGGGACTTTAGGCTATTAGATGCATCAAAAGAATACACTAACCATAACTCTTAAGTTTTATCAAACTAAAATAAACGATGCGCTGAGGTAAAAAGGAAAAGAAAAAGATACATTGATGCTTCATCGACGACGTTTTTGGCTAACGATCCATATTTGGAGATCGGAGATTCGCGATTATTTATATTCTTAATGAGTGAGACGGTGAGTATTAATTACTTTGGATATGTTTTCTGATTCTTTGACCAATAATTAATTTATTTTCATATTGGTGACGTACTGATGATTTCATATCACTCACATCTCAAGCGCAATTAATAATTTTCTTCTTTAGAACACGTTTAAAATGTATATTGAGACTGGATGTATATTCATATTCATTGAAATTTGTTTCCTCCGATCTACTTAAAATCCAAAGCACACCTCAAATAATTTAAGGGGAAAATCACCACCATTAATGGTATAAATATTTTCTCAAAAAAATAATGACTAAGATATAATTTATATCATTAAACTCTACCCAAAAAAAAAAAACAAACTCTCCAAGAGCAATATATATATATATATATATATATATATATATATATATATATCAGGGCCAATATATACACACACGAAAGCAAGTAAGTTAAAAGTTAAAACTCGCGAGAAAAAGGAAGGCGATGGCGAAAGAATTTAAGACACAAACGGCAGTGAGCGTTGAGTTGGAAACGCTATGGCAAGCTCTGTCCAAGGATTTGGCAACCATTGCTCCAAACGTAAACCCTCAGCTTGTCAAAGACGTTCAAGTGATTGAAGGAGATGGAGGCGTCGGCACAATCCTTCTCTTCACTCTGTGTCCCCGTCAGTATAACCAGCAAAATGCATGCTGTGAAATGAAGTTGATTCTGATCTTTAATTGATGCTAATTTTCTTGCACTGATGAGTTGTTCACTACGTACAGGTGCATCCACTGTAGGTTATCAGAAAGAGAGAATTTCAGAACTTGACGTGGTTTCACATGAGATTGGGATCGAGGTGGTTGAAGGTGGCTATCTGAATCGAGGTTTCTCCTACTTCAAGACAATGTTTCAGCTATCTGCAAAACCATCAGAGGATCAAACTCTGGTCAATGTGAAGATTTATTATGAATCTGAAAGTGAAGAAATCAGCGAGCAAATTAAGGCAGCGGAATCTACTTATTTAAGCTTCTTCAAGAAGCTGGAAAAATATCTGCTCAATGGTGCTTGAATACATTGGCCATTTCGTCTTGCTTTGTTTTGTGTGTGTACATACTGGATAATATATAGAAATAGATGAAATCCCGAGCCTAATATAGGGGAGTGTTCGATCAGTATGTTCTCTGGATCATTATATGTAGCTAGCATGAATCTGTAAGTGAGCTCTCGAGAAGGAATTCACTTTTGTTTCTCTCTATACTCGAATATCCCACCTACTTGTTTTTTTTTTTTTTGGTTTGTTTGTTTGTTTGTTTCTGTGTTCAATTCGGAGTTTGTCTCTGAAGAGGAAGCATCGGTTCATTTGCTAATTTCAAAAATTAGTTTGGAGATTGAAAGGTGGAATCCAACTGATACCTAGCTACTATATTAAAAAAAGTGGATCACGCGCCAATGCGCATGCTACAGATCAAGAGTTCAAGATTTTTTGAAACTTGATTGGAGTTGAATAATGGCAGCGTTAAGAAAAGATCCAGGAGCTCCTGCTTCAGCGAAAATACTACCGAATCTCTAGAACCAGAGGTCGATCCTGAAGCTTGGAAGCTTTAATTTGCTCGATTTGAAGCTTCCATGCTCCTGTGTGGCTTGCGAGATCATAGATCCAGATCGCTTCTCATGATTATTGAAAGAAAAAGTAGAGGCCCCCAAAGAAGGAGAAAGAAAAAGTGAAAAGAGATGATTAGATGCGGATATATTAAAAGAAGTCTATATTGATACTCGAGTCACGCCGCTCCCTGATTTTTATTTCATTGCCCGCTCCGATTATCGAAGGAAATTCACTTTATTATCTCTCCATGTTGATATACTCCTGCAATTTTCGATACAATTATAACGTAGTTGATGACGAAAGTACGTACACTAATACATCAATTGAACTTGTTGTATAAAAGTAATCCTCTCTCTCTCTCTCTCTCTATATATATATATCTTTTTCTTCACAAGACTCCGTCAGTCTTCGATCCATCTTTTCAATATTGTCCGCTTTCCCCTCTTTTTCTATCTTTTCCAAACATTATCCTTACCATTGAATTCAATTCCTCTAGCTTGTCGGGGCTGGTGCGCTGCCCCCTATATTTTTTTCTCTGCATCTCTCTGTCAGTCGTTTAATGGCCAGTAAAAGAATCAGCTGTCTAGCTCCCAATAAATATTAAGATAAGTGTACTAGTTGGTAATAACTGCGATTTTTTATTATATTACTATATAATTAAAGGCGGAGGTAGTAGATGCTATTAGCGATAGATAGACCAAAATTTGTAGCGTGGGACAGTATTATGGGGCGGAATCATTGTGTGAGAGCGTGTTGATTTAGATCTAGAGTACATATTCTATAAGGGAGGACTTCGAGAAAAAGGGAATCTTTTCAAACTTGATCAGAGCCTACATCGCATGCCACACGAGGTATGCGCTATAGCTCCTAATTCCTGTATATATGCCCCCAACAAATCTCTAAGTCGTGCGATAAGAAACACCAAGATGGTGAAAGAGTTCAAGACCCAAACAGTAGTGAGCGTGGGGCTGCAAATCTTATGGCGAGCTCTGTCTAAGGACTTCATTGTCATAGCCCCAAAGGTACTCCCGCAGATTGTAAAAGATGTGCAAGTGCTGGAAGGAGACGGAGGCCTCGGCACCATCCTCGTCTTCAACTTCTGCTCCGGTGAGTGATCAAAACCCTCTGAATCAATCAAGTTCGTTCATTGATTCTGATCTTTAAGTGCTGATAGTTGTTTAATTTTACTGATGCATCAGAAGGAAGTTATCAGAAGGAGAGAATTACAGAGCTTGATTTGAGTTCACATGAGATAGGGTTAGAAGTGATTGAAGGTGGCCATCTGGATCGTGGTTTCTCGTTCTACAAGACGACCTTTCAGCTATGTGCAAAAGGTGAGGATCAAACCGAAGTCAACGTGAAGATAAGTTATGAATCTGAGAAGGAAGATTTGAAGTCAGCGGAGCCTACTTTATTCTACCTTAGCTGCCTGCAAAAATATCTCTTAAATGGTGCTTGATCATCTTGAGCCTGGCTCAGTCCCTCTATTCTCTGCATCAGTTTAGTCCTTTTGTTCTTTTTCATAAATAAAACGCTCCTCCAATCTACGATATAACTCCTTTTCTCCCACCTTAGCTTGATTGAAAATATAAATTCAATTTACTAATATTTAGGGTATTTAATGTTTATTTTTCTATTCTTCTGTGCAGTAAAACTTTCTAAGTAGTTAGTTAGATCTATTTTAACTTAACTGATACTGATACTTAAGACATTCTTAAATTCTGCTTAAACACAAGATGTTGCTTTGTTTGCCCCTATGTAAATGCGTGAGTTCTTTCCGTAAGTTAAATAACAACAAAATAAACTTTATAAGTAATTAATTCATTATAATCAACGCAGTATATATTAAATTTTATTAAATATATATTTAAAATTTTTTACAAATTTGTTAAGTATTTAATATTATAAATTTATTTTATCTGTATGAGATGGTTAAAACAGACTTGTATAATGTTTGTTTGGAATAACGGTACGAATATAAATATTGCAAGCAAGCTCATAGATATATATTTTATCCCGTGGATTAATTAGAACGTTAGTTTGATCTTTAAATAGTCAATTAATGAATTTCTCTGCTACCCGTCTCCAGTAAAATTTGTCGCATTGCATGGCTTGGTAGCCTTTGTCTTGTTATTGATCACGTGATTTGATGGAAATCATTTCATATCATATCCGGATTTTATTCCAGTCATATTTAGCCACATTATCTTGTTTTAATGAATTAATGCCATTAATATTAGCTCCGCTTGCATTTTGATAATTTCTTTTATTTAAAGAAATAACACACAGTTGTGATGATAATTCAAAAATTCCTTAAGAATGCCTTTCGCATGCAGCCTAAAATCCACACTTGGTGTGACATATTTCTTTGACTTTTCCGAGGGACATCTTATCAAAAAAAAAATCAAGAATATTTCAATGCCGAAAATAATTTATCCATATCCTCTACTATTTATTTTTGTCGTTCCTTAGATATTGACCGTTCCATTATTTAGTGCAGAATGAGGACCTCGAACACATCAGATCCCCCCAAATTGGGCAATAGAGTGGTTTAGGCTTGCTCATTTTTTTCTTTTTCAAAGAAAAAAATCGTGATAATTAGTTAGGTCAAGATGCCCCCATCGTAATATACCTATATTACAAAGTTCAAGCATTTTACTTTATACTGAAATTGAGCATTCCACACAATCCATTACTGTTAGTGACAGAGACTCAGCTAGGACTGGTAATACGGGCCAACCCGCGGGTTGCGGGTTGGCCTGTGGCGGGTTGAACCCATGGCGGGTCGGGCTGAAAAGGCTCGTTTGAAGGCGGGTTGGCTTTTAGCCAACCCTAACCCGCCAAGATGGGTTGGTGGGTTGGCCCGCCAACCCGCCAACATTTATTTATTTATTTTTTAAAATATTTTTTTTACTTTTTAATATATTTTTCTTATATAATATTTAAAAATAATAATAAATTTTTTGTTTTTTCTTGAAATATTTGATTAAAAGTACCAAATAAATTATATAAGTATTTTTTAATATTTTTTTAGATAGGATATACTATATAATAATATAATTATAATAATTAAAAAAAATTTTAAAAATAAAAAAAATAAATGCGGGTTAGCCCGCGGGTTGGCGGGCTAACCCGCGGCGGGTTGCGGGCCTTGCGGTGCGGGTTAAAAAGGCTCGTTTATTGGCGGGTTGGTTTTTGGCCAACCCTAACCCGCCATTTTTGGCGGGTTGGCGGGTTGAACCTGCGGGTTCAACCCATATTACCAGCTCTAGACTCAGCATCCAACTATCCCATTCCTAATTGGGAGAGTATTTTGAATTTTCTTTGTTTCATATTATATATATAGTATAAAAATAATAGTACTACCTCCGGTCCTTAATACAAGACCTTATTTTATTTTTATTTTAATTTTAAATATAAAATCCCAATCCATTTTGTCTTTCATATTTATGTATTTTTTTTCAAAGTAGTCCTTCTAATAATAGTAGTTCTGGCCAATACATTTGATTAGCAAGAATATTTTAGAAAATATAATACTTATTTATTACAAATAACTAACTTAACTTATTTCTTTAATATCATCAAATTAGTCAAGTAGTTCTTATAATTAGGACTGGAGATAATATCGTCTTTAAAAAGATTTTAATTTTATTGTACAAATCAATTTTATTTATGTGTAGAACAGAAGAAGTGATATGCGGGAGGCTTTAATTTCTATTTTTTGTCACTACATGATACATACACGGATAGAATATCTGACTACGCGGCTCGGTTAATAAAAAGAAAGAAACTGGTTCCGTATTGTTTGGCGCCAATAATCTCGAATTGGCTATTCATAGAGATGCGGAAGCCGGAAGCCCTAATGATAAAAAAAACATGGAAATATTTTATTCAAATAAACTTAATTCTTACTCATACAGTGAAAGTATGACTCTCACATAACAAATCAAATTGAAAAGTTACATCAACGTAGTGCGAATAGTAAAGAAACAGCAACCATTGAATATTATTTTGTAAGAAGAGATCGCAATATTTGACGTTTACCCAGCTCTGGACTTTATTGTTTTCTCAAGGCGTTATTCATATTTTTTCTTAAAAAGGCATGACTCACACCTTGCAGAAAGCAATGATGCAGTTCTATACTTGTCCTCGCCACCCACCACCGGCATAGCCACTCCCGGCTTCGCAGGGTTCTCAAAATCCGGCCTATAGGTCTTTCCCAGCACACCGTCAACATCAGAAGACAACTTGGTGAACCTGAACTGAACTTCCAAGTGGGCGAAGCAGTCATCTGAAGGCAATTGGTAGTTGTGAATCCTGTCGTCTTCCTTCGTCACCGGCACCACGTTCACCATGATTTCAGCCACGTCCTGGATTGTCACCATCACGCTGTTCTTATTAGCCACTCTCTCCACCTTGATGTCTTGTTTCGGAGAGTTCCATTTGGAGAGCGAGCCTTCTGGGAGGACCACATCATTGCCATTGTAGGTGAACCTGAGATGGTCGACGTCGTCGTTCCACTGTGCAGTCTTGCTGGCTTCGAGAGAGAAAGTCTGAGACTTGGACAGGATGCCGAGGGCTTGGATCCAAGTATAGTCTCGGCTTCGACCGGCTGGTCTGTGTCCGATGAAGCGGGCGTTGATCTGGAGATCAGAGTCCGAGACCAAGGCGAAGTGTTCGAAGCTCTTTCCGTGGAAGTAGAACACCCTGCCATCTCCGCCGATGAATCGAGGATCGTAGCATCCAGATCCTGGTGCGTTGCAGTTGGGTTTCCGTTCTAAATCATCAAAACATGAAATCAATTAAGCTAATAATCTAGTGATGGGTGTTCGATACCAAGATAGAATCTTAAAAGTAAGCTTGCGAAATGAAAGAGAGCTTACTTCTGCAGACAGCCTTGCAAACAGGTTGGTCACAGTCAATGAAGCAGACCTTAGCCTGAGGATCAGTGGATTCGCTGGTTGGGCATTCGGATGGGCATCTGATGTACTTTCCAGAGCATCTGGTTTTGTGGCCACAGTAGAGTGCATAATAGGCCTGGGCTTGGATCAAACTTGAGACCAACACCAGACTGATAATCAGGATGGAACTGCCTTTAGCGATCTCCATATCGTATGTTCCCTGCGAATAATATATGAAGAAACAGTTGATGATGATGGGGGTGTCCCAAACTTGCCCTGCATTATATAGAGGAAAAATCATCAAGTGGGTTGCTTCTGAATTGTGAAGGAAGCTTTTGCAAACTTGTGACGTGATTCATTGTTGGCTCAAACTGGAAGTATGAACATGGGATTCCCTGATTGAATGAAGAATTAAAAAGGATATTGGATATTGGATACATGCATGCAGTTCATTCTTGTAGAAGGGTACACGGTGAAGGTGATGTTATTCGATGGATTGAAGCAGTATTGCCATGATTCGCGGGATACACGCTGCTTGCCAAATCAGTTCTTAGTTGGGACACGCATGCTTATGGGGATGGCAAGCAGCTATGGTTGATGAGACCTAGCTTAGCATGAAAACAACAATAATAGAACGGACCGGTGAAATCTACATCATTGAGATATAGTTTTAATGGTATAAGGGTGTAAATTTTCCAGCTAATAACTTTTAAACAGAAAACATTTTTAAAAAAACAAAAATATATTCCTTCCCATTCCTATTATAAGTTTCAAATAACTAATTCATAGATAATGAATAATTAGTTTAAAATAATAAATAGGGTAGAAAAATACTTTTGTTTCTAAATATGCCTTATAATAAATGAGAAAAAAATAAAAGAGAATATGTGTAAAAAAAATGTGACAAAAGAGAAATAATTGGAACTAGTTTCAGTGCTCATCGCCTTGATGAGTACTCTAAACTTATCAGATCTGAAATGTGTATATCTGATTTGAACGGCCTAGATTAAAAATATTTAATTAATTATTTTTAAATAAAAAAATATTTTTTGAAAAAAATGATGGTTAAGAGATTATCTCTATTTTATATTCTATACATAATAAAATAATTTTTTTGAATAAATAAATAAAAAACCAAATCTAAACCATTTAAATAAAATATGGATGATCCAAATCTAATAAATTTAGAGTACCGAAACTAGTTCTGAAATAATTAAGAATAATATTAAAAAAATACATTAAATGTTAAGACGAATCTAAAGTGAAGCTCATAAAATAGACTATACTTCTTCTCTAATTTGAACCTTATAAATAGGGCCGTAGAAAATATAAAATTACATTTTGATTGTTCATATTAAGTTTGAACAGTTGAGGGTTGAGATTTGATGAAATTACTGTGATGAAACCGACATTGACTTTTAATAGAACGTGTGTCCTTTGTTTAACGTAAATTATGGGAGGCGTGTAGAGAGAAAAAAGGAAGAACATGGGTCAGAGGGTGTTGCCGATTGAACTCATGACACGGGCGCCGAGAAGCCCAAAAAAGTTAGAAGGAAAAATAAATTAAACTTCTTGTTTATCATGCATTGTTTTTATTTACAAAATTACTTTTGTCCTTCATTTATGTATTTATTTATTTTCATATTTAAATTATTTATTTTTTATCATGTTTTTTTTTCAAAATTATATGTTAATATTTGCCATGTTAATGCTGGTAATTTAAGTTCTTTTAATAATAAATTTATATTTTTTAAAAAGTGTTAGTCATAAGACTATTTTTATTTCAAATTTTGTATCTATTAAAATAAAAAATATTTAAAACATATAAAAATTTAAATTAAATTTGAACCATCTAAGATTAAAATTAGTCTAAGTGGTTCAAATGAGCTTTTTTTTTTCCCAGATTATCCTTTTACCCAAATGATAAGAGACTAATCTTTTAGGGCACTGTCAAGCACCGTAACGGAGACCCCTTCTAATGATGTTTTTTTCTATATACATCATCCTAAGGATTGAACTTAAGCTATAATGTTTAAGGTGTTTAATTCTCTACACTTATTGGTTCAAATGAGTATTTTTGTGATAATTACGAAATATGCTGTATATGAATCTGTCCATTCTGGCCCAAAACAAAAAAAATCATGCCCATTTGCCAAGCCTAGGTCGGGTTGATCGCGAACTCAACAATCAACATCTAATACAAATGCTTATCCAAAAACATCTAATACAAATACAAAGTGGGCTTAGTGTTGTGTTCAGTGTTTTTATTTTAACCCAAGGTTTGACCGGAAACTCTACTTTAGTGTAAAATAAACAGTTTTTGATGTCATATTAAAATAATTTTAAATTAAGAGATTTACTATTTTGCAAGGGTGACCTAATATATTTTGATGAAAAGAAATTCTCAGAGGTGAAAGCTGTGGAAGATATTGAAGGAGACGGACGCGCTGGCACGATCCTTGTCTCATCACTCATTCCTTCCTCCTGTAAGTAATAAACAAGTCTGCAAATGCATGGTGTGAATATGAATTAAGTTAATTTTGATATTTAATTGTTGTTCACAACCACTAGGGGGATCCGGGGAGAGTTATCAGAAGGAGAAAATATCAGAAGCCGACGGTAGCAGTCATCTGAAGGAGAAAATATCAGACAACTTGGTGAACCTGAACTGAACTTCCAAGTGGGCAAAGCAGTCATCTGAAGGCAGCTGGTAGTTGTGAATCCTGTCATCTTCCTTCGTCACCGGCACCACGTTCACCATAATTTCCGCCACGTCCTTGATTGTAACCATCACGCTGTTCTTATTAGCCACTCTCTCCACCTTGTTGTCTTGTTCTGGAGAGTGGACTTGGAGGGCGAGCCTTCTGGGAGGACAACATCGTTGCCATTGTAGCTGAACTTGAGAAGGTCGACGTCGTCGTTCGATTGTGCCTCCTTGCTGGCTTCGAGTGAGAAAGTCTGAGACTTGGAGAGGATACCGAGGGCTTGCATCCAAGCATAGTCTCGGCTTCAGCCGGCAGGTCTGTGTCCTATGAAGCGAGCGTTGATCTGGAGGTCGGAGTCGGAGACCAGGCGAAGTGTTGGTTGCTCTTTCCGAGGAAGTAGAACACTCTGCCGTCCCCGCCTATGAATCGAGGATCATGTTAAAATAGGAGTATTTGTAATTTAATAATCTGTCGTATTACTCAATACGACATTTAGGTTCTTTAACCTTCTTGGTTTATTTTTATCTTCTGCTTCTTATAAATAGGAGTCGGGCCTTGAGTCTTAGTTAGAGGGGTCCATGTGTTGTACATTACTCTAGTTCAGTAATACAAAATTTCCATTCAGTTTCTTTGTGCGTTGCTGTATCAGTATTGGGCCCAAAATTCCACATGGTATCAGAGCCGAGGGTTTTCCCTCTCTTCGAATAGTAAGCCCGTTTTCTTCCCTAAACCGAGATTCAATCTTTCTCAACCCCACGAACAGAGTCTTCCATGGCGGACGAAAAGACTGCGACCGAGAACCTACCATTCACTCATCCCCTGCACCTCCATCCATCGGACACGCAAGGGGCCTCAATCATCTCCCACGTTCTCATCGGCACAGAGAATTACACGGTTTGGAGTCAAGCAATGAAGATCGCTCTGTTGGGGAAGAATAAACTCGCATTCATCACTGGAGCTTGCAAGAAAGAAAACCACAACGAGGCACTGCACGACCAGTGGGAGCGGTGCAATGCCGTGGTCTTGTCCTGGATCCTCAACTCGCTCTCAAAGGAACTCGCGCAATGGGGTTATATTCTTCCAGAACGCACACCACGTATGGATTGATCTCAAGGAGAGGTTTGATAAAAAGAATGGAGCTCGAATTTTCGCCTTTCACCGAGAAATCACCTCCCTGAGACAAGGATCCCTCTCAGTCGCCGCATATTTCTCGAAGTTAAAGGAACTTTGGGAGGAACAGTCGGCGCTAGTCACTCTGCCCTCCTGCACATGCGAGACCTCAAGAAGCTATGCTCAAATTGTTCAAGAACAGAAGCTTCTTCAGTTCTTGATGGGCCTCAGTGATTCGTATCATCACGCAAGAAGCCAAATCCTCCTGATGAACCCTCTGCCAGGAGTGAACGAAGGTTACGCCATGATAATTCAAGATGAGACTCAGAAATCGATCGCCAGTAATGATAGGCCGTCCCCAGGAGAAGGAATTGCAATGGCCGCCAGGGGGCGTGGTCGTGGAAGAGGCCGCGGACGAGGGGAGAGTAATCTTGAGTGTACACATTGCAAAAGAAAAGGACACCTGAGGGAGAATTGCTACCAATTAGTGGGATATCCTCCCAATTTCAGAGGAATTCGAACCAAGCAGATCAAAGAGGGGGGACAAGCTGCGTCCGATTCAACTCATGATCCAGAGGCATATGCAAATGAAGCAACCACGGTAGCACCAAGCTTCACCAACGAGCAATATCAGAAACTCCTAGAGCTTCTGAAGAAGGAGTCAGAGACCACCGTTCACGCCTTGACCGGTACAGGTTTGGCGATTCCTAATTCTTATAATGTAGCTTATGTCAATTGGATTCTTGATTCTGGAGCTACAATACATATGGTAGGAAGCCTAGAATTACTTGAGAATTATAAGATTTATAATGGTCCTATTCGATCAATTAGGTTACCTGATGGAAATCGTGTGCCTGTAACTCACATAGGAACGGCTAGAATATCTGATGATATAGTTATATCTGATGTCCTGCATGCTCCACTTCTGAAATTCAATCTCATATCAATTTCTAGATTTACAAAAGAGTATAAATGCGTTGTATCTTTCTTTCCTGACCTCTGTGTAATGCAGGGCCTTCAGGATGGGAAGATGAGGATGATTGGTAAAGAGATTAGTGGATTATACTACTTGAAAATTGCTAGATCTGGTCATATTGCTAGTGCTGTTCAAAGTGATCATAAAATTGTTAATAGTTCTGATGTTTGTCTTTGGCACCAAAGATTGGGACATGCCCCTTTTTCTGTTATGAAGCATCTAAATTTTGTAATAAAGGATAGTTCCTTGATGAATAAAGTTTGTGATGTTTGTGCTCAATCCAAGCAGACAAAGTTCCCGTTTACTGTTAGCTGTATAAAAAGTAAGCAAATTTTTGAACTTTTGCATATTGACGTTTGGGGTCCATATAGGACTCCAACACATCATGGATACCAGTATTTTCTGACCATAGTCGATGACTTCTCTAGAGGAACTTGGATATTTTTAATGAGGAATAAATCTGAATCTGTTACACATATTAAAAATTTTTCTGCCTATGTATCAACTCAATTTCATACGAATGTTAAAAGAATTAGAAGTGACAATGGATCAGAATTTAAGAACAATGAATTGAGAAGTTTCTTACAAGAAAAAGGCATTATCCATGAGACCTCTTGTCCCTATACTCCAGAACAAAATGGAGTGGTTGAAAGAAAACACAGAACAATAATGCAAGTAACTAGGAGTCTGATGTTGGAGTCACATGTGCCTGTAGAATATTGGGGTGAGTGTGTGAAAATGGCTGTCTATTTGGTGAATAGAATTCCTTCCAAAGTATTAGGATACCAATCACCCTATGAGAAGGTTTATGGAACCCAACCAGATCTGAATAATTTGAAAGTCTTTGGTTCTCTAGCTTATGTCACAGATCTTAGAGTTACTGACAAATTGCAGCCTAGAGCTATTCCTTGTGTCTTTCTAGGATACCCTGAAAATCAAAAGGGTTATGTTCTCCTTGATTTAAACACAAAAACGGTTCTGGTAAGTAGACATGTAAACTTTCTTGAGAATAAGTTTCCCTTTAAAGATGCTGTGAGAAAAGAGCAAAGGGGAGTTAATCAAGACTTAAGAGAAATGTTCTGGTTTGAACCAGAAAGTATACAGATACAAAATAGTACAAGAATTCCAGTTAACAATGAAGCTAACAGTGAGAACCATGAGCTAACAAGCAGAAATGAAACAGATATTATTCATGGGCAAAATGAAATAAACAACCAACATCAATCTACCCCAATTAGGCCCATTAGGGATAGAAGACCCCCCATTTGGTCAAATGATTATGTTTGTTCCCTCCTTACTTCTGGAACTAAACAGGAACAGCGACAGAAGCAATGTAAATATCCTATTCATGACTACTTGTCTTATTCTAATATTTCTCCCGATTATATATGCTTTCTCAATGCCATTGACTCTGTATCTGAACCAACAAAATACCAGCAAGCCGCAAAAGATGAAAATTGGATAAGGGCAATGAAAATTGAAATAGAGGCTCTTAAGAGCAATCATACCTGGGATATAGTTCTGTTGCCTAAGGGTAAAAAGCCTATAGGATGCAAATGGATATATAAAATTAAGTATAATTCTGATGGGAGTATAGATAAATATAAGGCTAGGTTAGTTGCAAAAGGATACAATCAAAAGGAAGGGATAGATTATCATGAAACTTTCTCTCCTGTGGTTAAAATGTTTACAGTTCGGTTAGTATTGAAATTGGCTGCTTTAAATAAATGGAATTTGTTCCAAATGGATGTACATAATGCCTTTTTATATGGAGACCTTGATGAGGAAGTGTATATGTCAATCCCTGAAGGATTTGACATTAAGGGGGAGAATATGGTGTGCAAATTAAGAAAATCTCTCTATGGGTTGAAACAAGCCTATAGACAGTGGAATCAAAAGCTGTCACAGGCTTTAAAATTAGGAGGTTTTGAACAGAGCAGGAATGACTATTCTTTGTTTATTAAGAACTGTGATGATGGTATTGTTTTGATTCTAGTTTATGTTGATGATCTTTTAATAACTGGAAGTTCAGAAAAGGGGATTAAACTAGCAAAAGATTTTCTGCATAATACTTTCAAAATTAAGGATCTTGGATTAATGAAATATTTCCTTGGTATAGAAGTGGCTAAATCTAAAAAGGGGATAGTGTTATCCCAAAGGAAATATGTTTTGGATTTACTTTCTGAAACAGGAATGAGTGGGTGCAAGCCCTTAGCAGTCCCTTTTCCACAAAAGCTCAAGCTTATGCCTTATGAAAAGGGTAAGAGCAAAGAGGAGGAGTTGTTGGAGAACCCAGAAAGCTACAGAACGTTGGTTGGTAAGTTAATATATCTAACTATGACCAGACCTGACATTTCCTTTTGTGTGCAGACCCTCAGTCAATTTATGCATTGTCCAACCAAAGCACACATGGGGGCTGCACGAGGAGTATTGAGATATCTAAAGGGACGACCTGGACTTGGGATATTCCTTAGCTCAGAAGGGATTTTCCAATTGGAGTGTTACTGTCACTCAGATTGGGCTTCATGTAGTTTAACAAGGCGCTCAGTTACTGGATACTTGCTTAAGTTTGCTGGGTCTTTAGTCATGTGGAAGACAAAGAAGCAAAGCACAGTCTCAAAGTCTTCAGCTGAAGCTGAATACAGAGCATTGAGCATGGCTACATCTGAGATTGTCTGGGCATTGGGACTGCTTAAGGATCTGAAGATTCAGCACCAGCAACCAGTGAGTATCTTCTATGATAGTCAAGCGGCGATACATATAGCAGCAAATCCAGTCTATCATGAGCGTACTAAACATATAGAGGTAGACTGTCACTTCATCAGAGAAAAGTGGGAACTGAAGCAAATTGATTTAAAACACGTGAGGTCTGCTGATCAACAGGCTGATATTCTGACCAAAGCAGTTGGGGGAGATGTTCAAAGGAAATTATTAGTCAAGTTAGGGACTATAGATTTGTACAGCCCCAAACTTGAGGGGGAGTGTTAAAATAGGAGTATTTGTAATTTAATAATCTGTCGTATTACTCAATACGACATTTAGGTTCTTTAACCTTCTTGGTTTATTTTTATCTTTTGCTTCTTATAAATAGGAGTCGGGCCTTGAGTCTTAGTTAGAGGGGTCCATGTGTTGTACATTACTCTAGTTCAGTAATACAAAATTTCCATTCAGTTTCTTTGTGCGTTGCTGTATCAGTATTGGGCCTAAAATTCCACAGATCAAAGCATCCTGATCCTGGTGCGTTGCATTTGGGTTTCCGTTCTAAAGCATCAAAACATGAAATCAATTAGGCTAACAATCTAGTGACGAGTGTTTGATCGTGATAAAATCTTAAAAGCAAGCTTGCGCAATGAAAGAATGCTTACTTCTGCAGACAGCCTTGCAAACAGGTTGGTCACAGTCAATGAAGCAAACCTTAGCATGAGGATCATTTGATTCACTGCTTGGGCATTCAGATGGGCATCTGATGTACTTTCCGGAGCATCTGGTTGTGTGAGCACAGTAAAGTGCATATTAAGCGTGGGCTTGGATCAAACCGGAGACAAACACCAGAAGGATAATCAAGATGGAACTACCTTTAGCGATCTCCATATTGTGTTCTCCGTTAACAGAGTATGGATGAAACAGTTGATGATGCAACCACCTAATCTTGCCCCTGCATTATATAGGGGTATCATCAAGGGAGTTGCTTCTGAAATGTGAAGGAGGCTTGGGCAAACTTGTAATGTAATTCAGAGTTGGCTCAAACTCAAAGTATGAACATGGGTTTCCCCGATTGAACGAAGAATAAAAAAGAATCTAAGCATGCATGAAGTTTATTGCTATGGAAGGGTACATGAAGGTGTTAGATGGATTGAAGAAAGTATTGGCCGGATTTGCGGGATATACGTACAGATTGCGAAATCAGTTCTCAGTTGGGACGGGCATGCTTCTGGGGATGGCAAGCAGCATAGTTGATAGTTGATGATGCATAGCTTCCTGTGAAAACAACAATAATAGAAAGTGGGTCATTTGTTTAATGCAAAATAATAAATGATAATGAAAAGAATCTAGGGGGCATCTAGAGGGAAAAATGGGAAAACGAACGTGGGTCAAGGGAGTTGCTAATTGAACACATGAGGTTGGGAGAAATACATACAGTGATAAATTATTATACGTTTGTTATTGTCTTATTCAGTTGTCATTTTTTAAATGTACTCTCGAAATAAAGACATACAGATTATTTTTGTTTAATATTTTTTTATTATTTTGCAAAATTTGGGCTTTCAGGCTCTTCAATATTGGACTCTTGCCCGCGGGAGCTGAAAGGTTTGGTTACCAGAGAATGTATGCGATCTGATTCCCCTAAGTTTTACTTTGTGTTTGGGCTTAGCCCTCTTTTGCACCGGAAAAAAAGAAAACTTTTTCAACAGGTTGAGTCTAACGGATTACTTTTTCACAAATCAAAATTCAAATTGTCTGTATTTCTATCCGCCAATAAAATTGCCTATTCAGCCCCCCCAAAAAAAAAATTGCCTTTTATATAAGTAATAGTGTTGCTTATAAAAAACGAATTTTTTTAAGAGCAAAGACATCATTACCCAAAAAGCAAAAAAATTAAGGAACTCGATGAAAATGAGACGAACAGATTGAACCGAAATTCATTGCGAGACTTAGCCCCGCAAGCACCTCTCTTGGATTAAATCATGCAAGACCAGTCGACGTTGTCGTCGCCATTGTCATCGGCTGTATCATCAAAGACTGTCGATCTAGATGCTCCCCTTCACTCAATTGGCTTCGAGATCGACGAGTTATCAACTCATTGGGTCACCGGCCGTCTTCCTGTCACCCTCAAATGTTATCAAGTCAACAACATGCCGGGTTTCACTTTGCTTTTCATTTCTTGTTTTTTGTTTTTTGAAACGGTTCTTTCCTTCCTTAGGTTAGCTAATAATCATGTACGAACTGTGCAGGGATTCAGGGTCTTACATGGGGGTGTCTCAGCTATGATAGCAGAGGGGTCTTGCAAGTATTGGAACTCACTTGGCAAGTGGATTTCAAAGGATAGCTGGAATTCAACTCAGCACTAACCTTTGTAAGACGCGCTCAACTCGGTGACCTTGTTTATGTTGAAGCTACCCCTGTCGGTATTGGCAAAACCATTCAGGCAATTTCTCATCTATCCTCTCTCTTTTAATGAGATTATGATATGAGAAAAAGACTTTTCTAAGGGGTGCGCATGGATGTTGAAGGGAAAATGAAAATTTCTTTTCCACTCAGGAATTTGATAGTAAACACGGGAGGAAGCTTACTTTAAATTTTCCTGTGTGATTAATGTAGTAGTTCATGAAGAGTTTGATGTTTAATTGGGGCAGGTTTGGGAGGTGCAACTATGGAAGACAGATCCTTCAAAGCCGAAGGACAAGATAGTGGTATCATCTTCTAGATTGACTGTAATAAGCAACATTCCTGCACCAGAGCAGCATGGTTCTTCACACAATGAAGTTAATACTAATGCAATTAGCTTTACAGGTCTGATGGAACAGAAGTTGAGGCGGATAACAAATATCTTAAGGCTAACAATCCACTTCTGGTAATTTAATATCAATCTGCCAATTGGTGGATTAACACTTTACTTCAAAATATGCCTTGTCCTTCTTGTATACCTTGATTTAATGTCCGTTCTTTTGTTCCAGCTGATCAACTTCTACGAGCGGCGTCTCCAGTTCAATCCAAACTTTTGATCAGACAGGTTCAATGAAGGCTTTGCCTTTTGAAGTCAAATCTTGATGTGTGAAGTTAGTATCTACAAGGTTTACTTTTGTACTTGGATCTTCATGAGTTCCTTGTTAGCGGTAGTGTTTAACACTTGTAGATCTAACATGATAGTGCTATACAAGTGACCCAAACTTGTGTCCTGTCTGATTGACTTTTTCTTTGCTTTTAAAGTATTTTGGGAATTTCGTTTTCTGTTTTGTTCTTCTAATTCAGGAGGAATTTTTCTCAGTCGACCCCCGTAATTCATCAGTAGAAATAAAAAATACCAAAATTGGTTGGATTGGTTATGTTCACCTTTGCCCAATTCTTTTTTCCAAAACGAAATGTTTTTGTTCTTGTTATTATAATGGGTTAATGTGCAAATTTGTCATGGAAGTTTATGCTTAGAAGTATTGGGTATTCAGAAGTATTTTTTGATTCAAGGTCACATTGACCGTTATCTAGATTAAGTTTGACCGTTAGTTAACTAACTATGCTAACTTGGCATATGCATGTGTCATACATGTCATTTTCTTTTTTAGGTTAAGTGCAATTTGTCTTGAAAGTTTTTACTTAGGAGGTATCTAAAAGTTTTTTAATTGTAGTAATGTTGCCCTAGCTGTTATCCAAATTAAATCTGACCATTAATTAACTAAATATGTTGAGTTGGTAGATCCTCATGTGACCCATTTCATTTTTTTTCAAAGTGAGGATTTAGTAAACTTCAGGAAAATTATTGCTTCTATACTTTTCAAGCCCGTGACTATTCCTGAAATCGACCTCATTGATTACATCTTTCAAGAATTTTCATAAGTTTATCCTCTACGTATATTGGTTACTATATGTTTATGCTATACTTTTGTTTTTCTAAAAAAAGTACTAAATTAATAGTGAATGGCGAAATAATATATATGCGTGGAAAGAGTTATTTTTGTGTGGGAAAAATGATATTAAGGTTATGAACCCATGAATAAAGTGGATAAGGGAGAAAAAATGAAGTGAATTATATGTGGATCTATCAACTCAGTATATTTGGTTAGTTAACAGTCAAACTTAATATGCTATAATTTATACTTAACCTAAAAAAGAAAATGACGTTGGCAACACATAGGTCAACTAACGATGAAACTTAACCTAGATAATAGTTAGAGTGATAACCTTCCAGCGTGACATTAAGCTAAAAAAATATGACAATTTTGTACCTAAACCCTTATTATAATCATTTAGCCTTAGTAGTTTTAGCCCAATTACATCTTAATTTAATTTTAACTCGTGTACAATGATTAAAGAAAAGAAACGGATTGGACTGGACGATCCGACCAGCTAAACTCAATTTGGACAAAAAAACTGCTTATATGGTGGAGTCAAATTAGATTGGAGTTAAACCGTCATTAATAAAACCAAAAAGGGTTTCTTAGCTTGACTGAAAAGATATTGAAAAAAATTATAAGAAAAATAAAAAATTAACCGCCCTCAAAATCCTAATATATTTTTACAACATTTATATATACTGTAGTGTTAAAACAGTGGCATATGTATGTTGAATAAGTAAATATGCACCCTTCAAAATTAATATAAAAATAGAAGTAAAGAAAAAAAAGAAGAGGAGAAAAAGGAAGGAAAAGAATTCTCAAACTAGGATATGAAATTCTAAGGAAAAGGAAACATATGCATGCCATATAATAAAAGAAAAGACTCCAATTACATAATCGATTTGAATAGTCTGGCACAAGAGCTAAACACCAAGGCCTTGATAAAAAGCGAAAAGAAACTATAAAAATAATAGCAGGAGAAAGCTTTTAATCTTTCTGCCAATAAAATTTAAGACTTTAAATTATTTTTCCTTATTATTATTAGATCCAGAAGTTTCACGAGTCTTCCTGAAATCCTGAAATAAACCAATAAGGGAGTCTAACGCCAGGTAAGCGCAACCAACGCCACAACCGATGAGGATTCTACAAATGATAAGCATGATAGGGTTTTGAGCGGCCGCGGCGCTGATAATCAAATCGATTCCGACAACGAAGAGGTGCGCGATCAACATGGTTAGCGTCCGTCCCACCTTTCTGGTCGCACCGGCAGCGAAGAACAAGGTCGCTGTCAAACTCGACAGGTACAGCAGTACCGACGACGTCACTCCACCTGATCCATTCCACCATAACAATTAGCATTAAAAGGAATTAAGAAAAAATGTCGAGAGTGACCCGATCCCAAAAATACTCTAATCTCGCCCACGTAACATTAAAAAAAGAAGAAAAGAAATTAAAAGGGCAGTGAAAAGGAGGATTTGTATTGGACGCTCATCAGTTTTGATGACCACCCAATACCCATTAAATCTGGACCGTCTAAATCTGATTTGGACGGTCCAGATTTAATTTTATTTTTAATTTTATTTTTTTAAAAATAATTATTTTAATAGGTATAGGATAAAAAATGAAGATAATCTTTTAACTATCATTCTTTAAAAATATAATTTTTTTATTTTTAAATAATTATTTAAAAATAATAAAATCTGGACGGTTTAAATTGCTCATTAGTTGATGAGTACTGGATACTCATCACCTGATGAACACTGAGTGCGGACGAGTGAAAAGGGACGGAGTTTGAGGAGAGAGAGGACCCAAAACGCCGGCGTCGTATCCAAATAAGAACCCTTCAGTGGCAGCCATTATGCATGAAATAATTAAGAGCGGACCGATCCTGGCTTCAAAATCGCGGCAGCCTCCAACAAAACCTCGGCCATCCATGGTGCCTCCTTCTGATTCACACAATGCAACTACAGCGGAGGAAGGAGAAAGACAAGCAATGTAAAACTAATAGGGTGTGAGCGAAGGGTTTATACAAAGAGACGTTGTATTTATATTCAACAAGTAATGATGACGACGATGGTGATGGTTTTGATTAAAAAAAATATTAAACTACCCATATCTAAATCCCCACATTTTCTCTAATCACGCATCACACATACTACATGTTTTGGAGAATCCACTAGTATAACACACCACATCATATTTAATTTTTTAAAATATTGGATTAAAAGTAAAAATTTCACAATTTAAAAAAATTACACAAATGTGAAAATTTTAAGACAATATTTATAAAGGCTTTAATTGCATTTGTTGAAATCAATTAATCAAAATATGTTTATTTAAAATACGCATGGTATTTGTTATGGGGTAATTTGGTATTTTCAAATGTTTAATTTCATACTGGATCCTTCTAAATAGTTAAAATTTTTAAGATCTTCTTTAGTAAATATTTTTTTTTCTAGGTCCGGGACTTTAAAAAAATAATATTTATTAGAACGAATCTTAAAAGTTATAATTATTTAGTAACATTAAATATTAAAATGTAAAAATAAAAATAAAAAATTACCCCCTCGCCTGAAAAGCCTTCATCGCTACATAATTAGATTGTATTCTCTTCAACCCATTTGATTTTATTATATGAAATAATTAGTATATTTTGTTATAAAATCTTTTTATATCATTTTATTTTTAATTAAATTTATTAAAGTTAATTTTTTAAATAATTAGATACCGTGTGGTTTGATTCTTAATATGGAATTGAGATCTTTATTCATATGATTTTTTCGTTGATACAATCTTTATTCATATGATCGATACAAGATATATGGTTTACAAAGGAGGAGATATTGATAACAAAAAATAATAATCTAATACTTCAGATATATTCTCCTAATATCTCAGCTGCTAATCCTCTTTAAGACCTGGTCAAATAATTTGAATTTATTATTTACATATTTACACATATGACATATTTATCACACCTACTTATGTAGCTACTTTCTAACAAAACAATCAAAAATTCATAGAGCATCTCTCCAAGTTCCTTGATTCATAAATAGACATACAGCGTATGTGACGACATAATTAAGTCAATGATCTCTTTTAGAGTATGCTCCTCTGATAAATATTATCAAATGGCCAAAAACCAGAAGTACTGCAAGTAGAACATGGAATGTCACTTTTCCTTTAGACAGATTTGTGCTAATTTCTGGATCTATACATCTATCAGAATGTACTTAGAAAACATCAGGAGAGCATGAAGTAATGAAAGGAAAAGGATACACAGGCCACCAAGTAAGCATGAATCAGTCAAAGACAAAAAATGCATATCAAGTTGTTCATTCACAAATGCCTATAGTAGTTTTTTTATTTTATGACAACAGATTTTTGCAGAGGTCAACGTTTCGTGTTACCTTTGAATAGAAGAAGAAGTTTCCAGAGGAGCCCATCTGAAGGAGTTCCTCTAGACAGAGTGTTTCTAAAGAGAAGCTTTTTCTTACCCGATAAGTCACTTCATCTTCCCCCCAGGCACTAGGTTTAAGGTGTTTTCCTCTGACTTTGATGCTATGTTTGGATAGAAAGAAAATGAGGGAAGAAGAAAAACTAGAGGAAAAAAAATGGAGGGAGAAGTTAGTTTTTCTCTGTTTGGATGAGGAAGGAAAAGTGGAAAAAAAGAAAAGTTAGGAAAAAAATGAGGTGGGTCTTACGCTTTATTTTGCTCTCGACTTTTCTCTCCACAAATATAGAGAAAATAAGAAGAAAACACATCTTTCCTCTCTAGCCTTGCATTTGTTTTTTTTCCACAAAATAATAGCTATTTATTTATTTATTTATTTATTCATTTTATTATTTTTCCTATATTCGTTTGATTGAACAGTAAAATAACTAAAATTGCAAAAATCCTTTTAAAAGAAAAACCAAAGAGGAAAAAAAATGGTAAAGATGTTGCTTTGGTTGTTCTTTTTGGCATTACACAAATGTCATTTTTTTTCTTCTAAAAGAAAGACACTTTTTTTAATAAATTATTTAATATTAAAATATAATAACACGATAATATATCTTGATCAAATAATTTGATTTAAATTATTTGATGATGTTAATGTCAACACGGTTTTTCATTATAATATTTAATTCAGATTTAATCATGACACATTTTGATATAAAAGTAAGAGTATTTTAGTTATTTATATATTTATTTATTTATTTTCTTTTCTCTTATTTTTTTTTGTAATTTTGTCCATCAAAATAGGAAGAGTGATAATATTTTCTTTCAAGTTTTCTTCTCTCTCCAATTTCTCTCATCTCATTTTCTTTTCTCTTAGTTTTTCTTTCCATCCAAACAGAGGGTGAGCCTCTCCAGTTTCATGCGAAGTGAGACTCATAGTTTGGGTCAGACATTATCCAAACAGACAGATTTTTCAGAAAACTTTAGTTTGACCCAAAACTAAGGTTTTTGCTTCCAAAACCATGGTTCATGAAAAGCAAAACAATGTTGCTTTTTGAAAATATGGTCTTTTTCTTTTTTCTTTTAACATTGTAATATTATTTTCAGTCCTTAATATAAGAGTTTTTTGACTAATTTGAGTAGATTAAAAAAATTAGTTAAGTTAGATATTTGTAATAAATAGGTATTATTTTTCCTAAAATACCCTTTCTAATCATGTGTATTTGCTAAAAGTACTATTTGATAAAATATTTAACATGTGTAACTACTACAAAGACTACTTTAAAAAAATAATAGATATGAGAAATAAAATGAAATGACATTTTATATACCAAATTGAATATCAAAATAGCTCTTAGATTAAAAAGATAGTATATTGTTAAAAAAACTAATTGTGAAAAAATATTATGAAATTTCATGTTTAAAATCTTTAAGATAAGATAACATTTTTTTTGCTGGCCAAAAAAAATCATTTCTCTAAAAACGTTTTTAATCTTATATTTTATAAATACATATACATATATTAATTATTTACTAAATACATTTTTTATATATTATTTATTATGGTGGAAAAAAATATATTATAAACAAATTTATTACTTCAAATAAAAATACATTATAAAATCTATCTTTTCTGTAATTATCATATTAACTTCTACACGTAGAAAAAGTGTTTCTAATAATAATTATCTAGACACTCTTATTTTATCAGAATTTTTTTTCATAAAATCTATTTTTTCAAAAATTATTCTAAAAATTAATTTTTTTCTCAGAAATTATTCTTCAAATTATGATTTCATTCTATTCAAACACCTCCTAAGAGACTGAGAGGCAAAGTGTGAAGGCAGAAATGAGGGACGAGACGCGAAGTGACAGAGGCAACCAAGTTTTTTTTTTGGTTAGGTGGCTAAATTTTTAGGAGGCGAGAAATTTTTTTAAAAAGATTTTCTCTCTTTTCCCCTCATAACCAGCGAATTTTGAAAATTTCCTCCTTAAACGAGATTATAACTTAGCTATTGCTAGCTATGTCTTTCTCACACACACACACACACACATATTTTAAATTCATTTTTCAAATTAATTACCAACTATACATTTTAATTTTCTATAATTATTTCTAACTATTTATTTTAATATCTTCTTTCAGACAAAGTGATAATGATTAAAATTTCCAACAATTTATGTTATACGCATAATTTTTTCAGATCACTAAATTCAATTTATTTTTTTAAAAAAATTCACTCAAGAAGCCGTTTCAAAAGTTACAAAACAGCTACAACTTACAACCCATCCTCTATAAATATCCCACCCATCACTTTTTTACTTCCACATCTACCTTTTCCTCTCCTCTCTTCCAACCCTCCTTATTCTGAGTATGCTTTTCTTATTTGTTTAAACACCTACTGTTACATTATTAATTACATTTTGTTAATATTGTTCCTTTTCCTTCCGGGTATTTTGATCCCTTACTCTTGCTGAAGGTTTAATGATTTTCACAAGAATTAACAAAACAAATACCAATGTCATGTAACAAAAGATACATATCACAATGGTTAAAGACACGAATTTCAATAATGACATTGGTTGCTTATTATAGAACAACAATAACAAACCTTATCCCACTAGGTGGGATCGGCTATATAGATCGCACGATGCCTATAAAAAAATAATCACTGTCAATGAATGACATATGGGAAATAATATATGCAAGAAATAGAACTTCATTAGCAATAATTTGGATTACAAGCGCATGAATAATAGCAATATAGAGCTTTTAGCCTAGGCGGGAGAGAGTGTGAAAAAAAAAAAAAAACAGTTAAACTAATGAAGGCAATAGAGAAAGAAAGAAATCTCCTAATTCTTGAGAATGTTCTTGCCCACAATCTTGGCAGGAGCAATCCTCATGAGGTTTCCAGGCTTACCAGGGAGAGCACCTTTGATCAAGACAACATTAAGATCTTTATCAATCTTGACAATCTTGAGCTTTCTGATCTTGGTCTTTGTTCCTCCCATCCTACCAGGCATCTTCTTCCCCTTGTTTGGCACACATAATGATATGAAACCAAGTGCTCATCAGTCATCAATCACTTCAAGCTGAGATGAGTTCCTGCGCTAGGTTAGACTTTGTAAGCAAATACAAGTATACTAGTAAAGGATTCATCAGTAAATATAGCTTAGAAACAATAGTTCATTATGGCTTGGAACCCATAGTTCTATGTAGAGATGCAAGAGTCACTTCCACCACATTCTCGTTCCCTCTCAATTTCCTTCCTAAAGATTCTGCGTACCAAACATATCTACTGAACAGAATTTATACACTAAAAGCTGAGGCATAAAATAGTACACACAACATTAGACGTCAGTAAACAAAAACAACTAAGACTATATTCAAATAACTGCACCTGATCTATGCTAATAATGATACTCAAAAGCAGCTAATTACACCTCTTGGTTACACAAATACGACATTCCACCAAAAAAAATAAAAAGAAAGAAAATTCCTTGAATGAATAGCCTCACATTCTGCATTTCATCCATCCTGCCCTCTCTACTTGGGAAATTCCTAAAGGTATACTCCTCTGGTCCTATTTATAGGCAGAGAGAGAAGATTTTTTTTTTTGTCTTATTTATAAGTTACTTTATTAAATTTTTACCATATTATCCTTTATTTATTATAGTGTAGATAGTTATATTTTTTTGAAAGGAGTATTTATTAAATAGAGGTAAAATTAAAAAGTTGCTATATTTTAATGAAGAATTAATACAATTTAAGATTTTTCTTGGTCTATCACTTGTATCCATCTTAAACTTCTCTGCTAGCATCTCTGCTAGCATCTTAGGAGTTAGTAAGCGTAAAATGGAACGCTTGATTAGCTGAGAACACCTATCAAAATCCTGAGATTAACATAGTGTATTCCTTTCTCTACTATAATATGAACGCAATATAATAGTATGTTGAAATCACTGAACTGTCAAATATAATATCAAACTGAAATTATTCCCAGCCGAACACAGAGCAAATGGGAGAGAGAGAATCAAAACCTTGGAACCCCTTGCCAATGGTGATGCCGGAAACATCAACAAGATCCCCCTCCTTGAAAATTTCATCCAATACAAGTCGCTGATTAGGCCCGAACCCTTCCACAGATTGAAGACGAAATTCCTGAAGATGCCTCAGGGGTATATCACCCACCTTCTCAAGATGGTTTCGTCAGTTGTCGATCCCTCACCCTTTCATATCCCAATTGGACGGCATTGCAGCCATCAGTAGCCTCGGTCTTAATCTGAGTCACAATATTCCCTTCTTTGAAACCCACCACAGTCAATGGAACGACTTCGCCGCTGGGTTCGAAATAAGTCATCATCCCTAATTTTGTTCCCATTACTCCTACGCCAGCCTCCACGCTCATAACCGCCACACCTCTCACTGGTCTTTTGCCTCTTTTAGTCTCTGCATAAAGTTTTGAATGAAGCGGTTCTTGCAATTTCAGCAATGGGTTCTTGATTTGGCGAGGCGAAATTTTGAGAGAGCACGTTAAGTACGAGGTAGAAGCGGCACTGTGGCTAGAAAATAAAGGAGAAACCGGTGAAGAAATTGACAAGGTTGACATTATTGTTTGTATCTGTGGGATTTTGAAATCTAGAGATAAACCATCGATTTTTTTTTTGGCGCTCTGTAGAGAAGAGAAATGGAACCAGAGAGTGTAAACTTCAAAAGTTAGAAGCTTGCGACCTTGCGGAATACAGGAAGACAAATTCTTATCCGGTCCCTGCAGATAAAGCAGCTCGAGATGATTTGGAAGACGACCCGTCCGGAACGGATCATTCGGGAGAAATGGACCATCCAGACCCGCTACTAATTTTACCGGAAAAAATGCATTGCAGTAAATGATTTCATTAACAAGACGGCGGGTGAAAGTGGATTTAGTGAGTAAATTAGTTTGTTGATATATTTTTAGGAATTGTAATTTTCTTTTTTTGTCAGCTATTTTTTTATTATAAGTAACAAATAGATACTATATCTAGTTTTTTATATAAGAGTTAGTTTAACATTTAATTTGGTCTTGAATATAAAATTTCAATTTATTTTGTTACTCGTATATATTCATTTATTAAGGTAGTTCTTCTAGTAGTTGAACATATTAAAAGTTTTATCAAATAGTAGTTCTAACTAATGTACATGATTAGCAAAAGTATTTTAAAGACAACACATATTATTATAAATAACTAAGAGAAAATAACAAATAAAGAAGCCCGAAATTAAGATATCCCAGTTTACAAAGCTAAGGGTGAGAAATGACAAGGAGGGAAGTTATTCTCAAATTAGAATTTTAAAATTTAGGAGAAATGACGAAATGCCTCTTTATTCTTTTTTAAAAAAAGTTCAATCCCTTCCTGGTGGTAGGCCACTACCGGCGACTGACCGCCAGCCACCAGTGTGATGGTTGCTAGTAGAGTTTGTTTTTTTGTGACTTTTTTTTTTTGTTATGAAAAATTATTAAAGAAAAGTGGTAGAAGTTGGATTTGATTTCACTGCCTCTTTGATCATTTGGATCAACACAAAAAAAGGAGATCATTGGACCACCGGACGAAATGGGCTTAGCCTTTAGGTTCAGTTTCTGAACCAATGCCCAATGCACCAAATAACCATTGGATTCTTGCCCGTTGGAGTTGAGAAGTTTGGTTACCAGGGAGTGTATGCGATCTGATTCCCCTAGGTTTTAATTTGTGTTTGGGCTTACGCCTCTTTTGTATTTAAAAAAAAAAAAACATTGTTTCTCAGGTTGAATCTAACGGATTACTTTTTCACAAATTAAAATTCAAATTGTCTGCATTTACTATCCGCCAATAAAATTGTCTATTCAGCCCCAGCCCAAAAAAATTGCCTTTTATATAAGTAATACTGTTGCCTATAGAAAACGAATTTTTTTACCTATCATATTAGAAATAGTTTTAAATTACATAATTTGCTTGCTCAAAAAAATTTATAATTTGCCATCTTGCTTGGGTGACCTAAAGTATGCCGATCGCGGGCGAGTCAGATTGAATCGGAATTCACTGCGACACTTAGCCCAGCAAGCACCTCTCTTGGATTAGATTATGGAGGACCAGTCGTCGTCGTCGGCCGCATCATCAAAGACCGCCGATCTAGATGCTCCCCTTCATGCAATTGGCTTCGAGATCGACGAGTTATCAGCTCACAGGGTCACCGGCCGTCTTCCTGTCACCCTCCAGTGTTGTCAGGTCAACAATATGCCGAGTTTCGCTGTGCTTTCCGTTTCTTTGTTTTTTTTTCTTTGAAACGTTTCTTTCTTTCCTTAGTTTTGTTAATAATCATGTACGAACTGTACAGGGATTCGGGTTCTTGCATGGGGGTGTCTCTGCTATGATAGCAGAGGGTCTTGCAAGTATTGGAGCTCACTTGGCAAGTGGATTTCAAAGGATAGCTGGAATTCAACTCAGCACCAACCATGTAAGACCTGCTCAATTCGGTGACCTTGTCTATGCTGAAGCTACCCCTGTCAGTATTGGCAAAACCATTCAGGCAATTTCTCATCTATCCTCTCTCTTTTAATGAGATTATGATACGTGAAAAAAATTCTCTAAGGGGTGCGCATGGATGTTGAAGGGAAAATGAAAATGTCTTTCCGCTCAAGAATTTGATAGTAAACATGGGAGGAAGTTTACTTTAAATTTTCTTATGTGATTAATGTAGTAGTTCATGAAGAGTTTGATGTTTAATTGGGGCAGGTTTGGGAGGTGCAACTATGGAAGACGGATCCTTCAAAGCCGACGGACAGGATCTTGGTATCATCTTCTAGATTGACTGTAATAAGCAACATGCCTGTACCAGAGCATGCAAAAGCTAACGTTCTGAGGGTAAAGAAACATGCAAAGCTGTGAAACTGACTGTTCTGGCTACATTTTCTGCATATGCTCAGTTAAAGAGCAAGCTCAGAATGCATAATCTAGGCATATTTGATTTCAGAAAATGCAAATAACGTTCTGATAAAGAAACATGCAAAGGTATTATATGATTTTGGATTCTTGTTAATCCTGCGGACAAAAACCGCGAAGAGGTCATAATCCATGAACACACGGAAACACTGATGAGTATGCTAACTTAGTAAGGTGGCATTTGCGGAGTTGCCAAAACTCTCAGCCATTTGAAGAGTGACTTTTAGGTGCTCCGTACTTAGGTGGCATTTTTGGAGAACACAAAAATTCTAGCGTTAAACTTCAATTTCTTTTTTTCCTTTTTTGCCGACACTAAGCGTCAATTTCAGATTGAATACGTTTGTGATTAAAACAGAGTCTCTAATTAATGCTTACATTTTTTTTTCATTTAGAAATGAAGAGAATATTAGATAAATATATAAAAAATAAATTTACAATTATTTTAATATGTCTCTATTTATTATGAGTAAGCTATTTTGTTATAAATTTTTATTTATATTGATGTTAATTTTATACTATTTATAAAATATGAAAAATATGACTTCATTAATAATATGTTTTAGAATTTCACGCATTGTTGATAGTTGGGAGAATTCAAAGAAAAAAAATAATTACCAAAAAATTCTAATAACAATCTGAATAATATAAGTTTTAGAGTTAAGAATAAAGACTTTTAGAACTTGTTTCGTAGTTTTTTTTTTTTTTTAGGATTTTATTATAATTCTTCTTTAATAATTCAGGTGAAAAAGTCTGCGCCCGGCAAATAATTAAATATATATTTTTGTTAGAAATTATATTACAAATTAGTCATATTTAAAAATTAAAACATTAGTTTTTGGATGACCAGTGACCACGAGGTTCTCGCTTTGGAAGTTGGAAGGATATATAAGTACGTAATTATTAAAAGGAATGCAGAGCAGAGCAGTTAATTGTAAGATCCATTCTATCATTGCATGAATCAATTCGTGGGAATGATATTATTTTATAGAAACTACATAAAAATTAGATTTGATAGATTCGATGACGCGAGCTATTAACCTGACCCAAATCATCATTCTGGCAATAAAATCCGAGCGGGGCTGTCTATTTCTTTCCGAGCGCTGTCTTTGGCGACCAAATCCTTGTGCGCTTTGGAGCTTCCATTTTACTGCTATTGTCTCCTATCTGTAAGCTGTCACAAGCAACGAATCGATTATCAACGATAGGATCCGCCCCCGACATTAACTCTTGCAATCTCATATCTTCCCTTGCGTTGGGTGCCCAGAAAATATAGGCGAGGTAAATTCTTGAGCTTCACTAAAGCCGCTACTCTATCACCAATATGACTTAAAGTTCTAGAATTTCTGTGACCCATCTTGCCAGCACAAGAAAGTGTTAACGATGACACTAACCCATTCTACTGCTATGACGAAGAGACTTCGATATTCTTTCATTCCTTCGCTCAGTTGAATCATATACTATGGTCTCTCTCTCTCTCTCTCTCTCTATATATATATATATATTCAGATTTAGGTGCTCGAGTTGAAGCTTATTGTGTAATTTCTATTGATCGATTTGATCCTTATATCGCTGTTGGTATTACCTTCTGTTTTGATTCATATAATAGTGCAATGTATACTCTGAGAACATCTGTTTTTTTCCCTAGCTTATGCCTCCTCACTGGGTTAATGATATTCAATAATCTATATAGTCCTGCCTTAGCCATTCACTTATAATTTATGGAGCACTGCTTAGATTTGATCTGCAATTACTCATTGTAATTTCAATCTGGCTGCTGAACTGAATTCTTCTATTGTTTTCACATTTGTAAACTGATATAACTTAGAAGAGAATGTACACACGATCACAGGGAAAACCGTCATGATACACGACCATGTGTTGAGTTCAATCAATCTTGAAATGTTGGAAGAGCGGGGAGAATTATGAGAGTGCTGAAGAAAAGTGAATTTGGTGGTCAAAGTTGTCCAAGGAATTGACACGATACATCAAAATTATTTAGACGTGGCAGTGATTTTCTTAACCCTTCTTCGTTTTTAGCTCACATGGCTGCAAGACAAGTGAGAAAGTTTCCTTACAAGATGCTGTGATAGGCATCTGAAAGAAGCAGATAACTTGTCCTTTTGCAATGGTTAAAAAGGACAACTAAATCAGATGATTCGCAAGTTCCCTTGCACTCATTTTAAAATGATAAAAAGTCAATGAGTTAAACTCAGAATCTGGTAAAAAAAAGGAGATGGGGGGGAAACGATTAATAAATTCCTATAGAAGCAGAGATGCCCATAAAACCTGTAATCTGGCTATTTATTCTCCGGAAGAACTTTGATATTCTCTATGAACGATTTTACATGTTAAAATCTTTAGAAATTATTGCCTTGAGTTAAGCTCCCATAAACCGACAAGCTTCATCAGCTTTCTGCAGGCCAATATCAAAAAATCCACCAGGGTCAACAGCGCTGAAAATTAAGAATGGATCCAGCACAGCTCGTTTTGCTGGGATCAACTATCTGTGTCATGCTGACCGTACACTTTTCAATGAAGCTACTCGCAGATCATGTTCTGAACTGGAAGAAGGCAAAGGAGCAGAAAGCCATAGTAATAATCATCCTTATGGCCCCGATATATGCTGTAGACTCTTATGTTGGTTTGATAAACTTTTTTGGAAGCAAGGCATTCTTTACAATCTTGGACTCGATCAAAGAGTGTTATGAGGCTTTGGTAAGATTTTTATGCCTGGATTGTTTACTCTGGGAAATCCAGATTTTAATTTGGTATTAAATTTTTGCACAAATTTTTTAGGTGTTTGTAATTTGAAGTATTGCATCTCACTCTGTTTCCTACAGGTGATTGCTAAGTTCTTGGCCTTAATGTACAGCTACCTGGACATATCTTTAAGCAAGAACGTTGTGCCAGATGAGATCAAAGGACGAGAGATTCATCATTCATTTCCAATGACCCTTTTTGTGGTGAGTGATCCTCACCAACCTTTATTCACTCCGATCAGCAATGTGATCTCTTATGCCTTTTGTCATGACCATCGTTTGGTTGCACTGAAGAAAACAAATGTGGGAATTGTGGATTTATGGTCTCGTAGACCATTTTTCACGGGAAGAGGGCGCTCTATCCTGTAGTGCATTGGACGGCAATTTTTCCTTTTGCTGTCTGTGACTAATAATCAGCCAGTATAGATCCATTCGAATAATTGGACATTTGAGGTCAAATTAATGCCAATAGCATGACGCTTGTACCAGATCAGATTTTTTCTCTTTCATTTAATGCCAATGTCCTTCATGGCCTTTGGAAGTCATCATGCAGAACAACCAGTCACCCACTGACAATTTGATTTCTATTTCCCTTTTCTGCTGCATTCCGTTGTATGATATACTTGATGAATCAATTAGCCGATTGAGCTAATCACAGTCTTTATTTTACTACCATGAATATGTCAACATATAAATATGAATTTTAATGCATCATTGCCATCATGTTCAGCGCCATACAACTCGTCTGAACCAGCATTCGCTGAAGCTTCTCAAGTATTGGACTTGGCAATTTGTTGTGATCCGCCCTGTGTGCTCCATCGTGATGATAGCTCTGCAGTATGCTGGAATATATCCCAGTTGGCTCAGCTGGACATTCACAATCATTCTAAATGTTTCAGTGACGCTGGCACTATATTCTCTTGTTGTGTTCTATCATGTGTTTTCAAAAGAGCTGGCACCCCATAACCCTCTTGCCAAGTTTTTATGCATAAAAGGAATCGTCTTTTTCTGCTTTTGGCAGGTACTTTCCTATCATCCTCTGCTCTTCCTTTATTCTCAATCATCGTTGCTGATGGAGTAACTAATATTTGGGTTTATGCACCATCCTTTCAGCCCATACGAGATAATTACCGTCATTAGGCAACCCCAAAAAAAAAAACAAGAAGAAGAAGAAGAAGAAGAAAAAATTAAATACTTATTGATATGATTATGCAGCAAGCTCTATAAATTCATTGAACGCACAACTTCCTGGGATCCAAAAGCTCTGTAAATTGTTGAACTCCTGGGATCTAGATTCAGACTATGAAACTGAACATTTTTATAAATCTAACATCAACGGTTCTGCACAATTTCAGTTCGTGCATGCATGAAAGATGAAAGTATTTATTCTGACTATAAAGATTGTTCGGTTATACAGGGCATAGTACTTGAAATGCTGGCAAAATTGGGAATAATCCGATCCCGTTACTCGTGGCTGGATGTGGAGCGTATAGAGGAAGGCTACCAAAACATGTTGGTCTGTATTGAAATGGTTTTCTTCTCCGCTTATCAGCAACATGCGTACAGTGCCGCACCTTACAAAGATGGTAACAAAAGTGGTGAAGCTATAGATAAGAAGGCAAAGTGATTCTTGCAGTAGCTGGATGTACCAAAGTTGCTTTGCTTTATTTTGTCACAGGTTGGAATAAAATTTCATACTATGTTAAGATGCCAAGGGTATGTTTGGCTTACAGTTTGAGCCAAGTCAGATTGCGGAGAGTCATTATGTAAAAGTTGATTTATTGAAAAAAAAAAACATAGAAATGATATAAAATTTGATATGGTGAATGCTACATATAATACGATTTTTGTTTAAGATTTTGAATATAATCTGATTAAGTTTTATTTCGCGGGCAATTGTTGGGTTGCGACTTGCGACTTGCGAGTAATCTTTTGAAATCAATTTTAGGGCTCTTTTTTGTTTTTTTCTCAATTGAGTTGTTGCAAGCTACTCGTAAACAAGGAAATTTTTTTTTCTTGGCTGAAGGTATTTAGACCTTTTCATTTTTTTTTACATATTTTGTTAAGTATAAAAATTAAATTTCTCTTACTCATTTCCAATCTCATACCAAAGGAACCTAATTCAGACCCAAAAATTTTTTTCACTCCGATTTTGTTGGCTCTCACACCTCATTAAAGAGGGAAAAATCAGATAATAATATGTTGATAAAGTCAAAATTATTTTATTTGTAAATATGTGCATGTATTTAATTATAAAATATTGGATAACCATGAATAAAATGAGTTAACTCCTATTTTATTGGGACCAAATGTTGGCCAAAAAAGGAATTTTATCAGGACCAAATTATTAAAATGTGAATAATTCTTTTTTAAACATTAACCCAATGACATGATTTTTAGAACTGTCGATCAATTGAATAATCTTATGGTGCTGTGAACTTAACGCCGTCGTTTCGGTCATAGAACACTTGGCGCTCGGAGGGACAATAGTGTGAGTGATGATTGGAAAGAGCATGGCCTAGAGAGAGTCATAAAAAGCTCTCTGGTATGTTCGTTCATCTTCTTCGTCTAGTCATCTCTGTTACCAGCTATCTGTTAGTTTCCGACGCTCCGAACCGACGCTCAGAAGCATGGCGGCATGGACAACTGTGTCTCGCCAAGCCTTGAATCTTGGTCGTCTCTCTTCTCCCAGATCGGCTTCTCTTGTTCACCGGCGCGGTTTGGCTGGTGGCGGCGGTATATATATTTTCCTACATTTTTCCTCCCCTTACGACCTCTTTCTCTTTACTATATTCTATTCTTTTTGCCTAGTTGATGAAGAAAATACATGAACTCATCGTGATTATGGAACAAAACGCATTATTTTCAGTATGGTGACATACCCTGCTATGGTTTTCTTATTTTCCAAACGTTTCGTTGATACTTGATTCGCTTCTTTATTTTCCGGAATGAATATAATATTTTAACATTCTATTCTAAGATCACACGTACAACTTCCTTATCTGCAATCTAGCATCCTTCTGTACCGAGCAAAACTTGTTCTAAAGGGGTTTAAAATTGAATAAACTATTGCTGCGTGTGATATGACTAATAAAGTGGAAGGACTTTTTGCATTTCTGAGGCATCACGCTGACTGGGTGCAGATCACCATGGAACTCCGAAGGTGAATTTTTGGCAGGACCCAATGCATCCGTCTAAGTGGAAAGAAGAACACGTAAGTCTAGAATTTTTAAAGCTCTCTCGTATGTGTTTTGATCACCACATGATTTAATACAATGATATACTGACTGCCAAGATTTATTCATGGTAAAAACTTGAATATTTCACCAAGTTTTATGCCGTTGCAGTTTGCCATTGTTTCTTTAACTGGATGCGGCTTACTCTGCTATGGTGGATACAAGTATTTTACCGGAGGCAATGACAAGAAGGAAGAGGTACCTAAATCCACCGTTAAAGGAAATCAATTGTTGTCTTGTGCTTATACTCTTCTTATCTTTTGATAGGGACTTTGTATAGGCAAAGTCCTACATCGGGTAGTATGGGTTGCTTGATGGGGTATTTAAACCAATAGCTCTCCTTCCCTAACAGCTAGCTTTTGGGGATTGGCTCTCCAAAGGTTTGGGTACTTATCAATGGTATCAGAGCCGGTGGTCGACGCACCAGAAAGGGCTACCTGCGGAGGGGCTGACCGGCAAGGGCCGAGTGAAGCGTCGTAGAGTGGAGCCGGGGAGGATGTATTGATAGGGACTTTGTATGGGCAAAGTCTCACATCGGGTAGTATGGGCTGCTTGATGGGGTATTTAAACCAATGGCTCTCCCTCCCTAACAGCTAGCTTTTTTAGGGACTTTGCCCATACAAAGTCCTTATCAATACATCCTCTCCGGAAAGCCGACGTCCCGGCGGCTCCACTCTACGACGCTTCACTCGGCCCTTGCCGGTCAGCCCCTCCGCAAGTAGCCCTTTCCGGTGCGTCGACCACCGGCTCTGATACCATTGATAGGTACCCAAACCTTTGGAGAGCCAATCCCTAAAAGCTAGCTGTTAGGGAGGGAGAGCCATTGGTTTAAATACCCCATCAAGCAGCCCATACTATCCGATGTAGGACTTTGCCCATACAAAGTCCCTATCATCTTTTAATTTTACAAATCTCATGCTTATGTTGGTATATATCTCTATGAAGCATGTGATAGCATCCAATATATTATTTCCAAATGTCTACAAGTAAATCGTTAAAAAGGCAACTCATAATTGCTTGGAACATTGTTTTTCTTTTTTTTGCCTACATAAAAATCTCTACAAAGTTTTCACTCGTTTCCATGATCTAAAATCTTAATTCTATTCTTATAATGAAATCGTTAAGCATTTTACTCCAGCGGTTGTTTGGGGAGCCATGCTATGTTCAAGTTGCGAAACAGACACATGCATGCAAAAGCGAAGTGTTACAGAGCATCCCTGTACTAGTAATGGTCATGGGCGTGTATGATAAAATCAAATGCACAACATGTAATTGGCTTGATATTCCCACATGCTTATGCTTTCTATAATATATATATATATATATATATGTATATGTCATCCATAACTTCACAATTTAGTTATTCTTAGTGCGTCATTTCATGTTTTGGCGATTTTGGAGTTTTGAGTTATGTGGGATGCCTTATTGTGTCTCGAAAATTTTAGCATGGCATTCTGTTTACCTTTTCAAATTTTATGTCTCATTGCAGAAAGCTGGAGAACCGTCACACAAAGCCTGAAGTTGTTATCACATCTGGAAATAGTTTATTTGTTAGGCGCCAACTCTCAGGATTGTGATATTTCTGTATTGTGACGCCACTTTGTGTGGCAGCTTCTGTTGTACGTGACGCTAAAGTAACAAGAGTGTGTTTGGGTGAGAACAAAATCATGATTTTGAAAACGATTTTACAGTATACCAAGTAAATATATAAAAAGGTTTGTCTAAATTTGCAGACTTCTAGTTTTCCAAACACTCCTTAAGTTTGAAATAGTTATCCCTTTGGAACTCTAATAAGGCTTTTCATTCTCCAGACTGATGCGAACATTTTTCCTTGATTCCTTTAACTCCCAAAGTCTGAAATTTTTAATCTTGCGAGCTAGCTGAGGTGGGGAAAATGAGGGGGGACGGCATACAGGAATATCTGCCTCTTTTTTGGGTGTGCCCTTCAATGAGTGAATTGAAAAAAGCGTCGAAAAATCCATCTAACCCGACAAACTTTTCAGCTCCGATTTATGTTTCTTCAATTGGGAATTTCTGAGGGTTAAATAATGAACGATTTACAACGTGAAAGCCACATCATATTCGAATAAAAACCATTAGACATTTTCCATTTATTATTCTTTCTTTCCAGGGGTATGTGAATTATTTGAAAGTGAAATGATAAGGACCAGATAAATTATATAAAAGTCAGCAGTGAATTTTCCCACGCTTATTTGTGTAGGATATCCAATTTTGATACAAATTTCTATTCCCTTCATAAAGACATAAACTAACATCTAAGATAGTAAATAATCACTGAGCAAGATAATTTACAGAGCAGTGACATAATGAGAACCATCAGTGTGAAAAACTTTTGCGACAATTGCACTTCTACTCTGCATTCCATTCTCTTGTATGTACACCACTTTTAGCTGAATATGATGCCTTTCCGCTTCGGGGTATAAAAATTTCAAAAATCTCCACTACATGCACCGTGATAATAAAATATAAATTTCATCAAGTTATTAGTTGCCAAAGAGACCAAATTCTAATGCCAAAACAAAACCACAATGTAATCCAATTTCTAATGCCCAAGCCATGCTTATATGTGCGTGCAAATTGCCAGAATATCACTATATTTGTCAGAACTGAATTCCAAAATGCCCCGTGTTATTCATTCCAAATCACTGCAAACAGAACATATTTAAGTGGTCCTATCTTAGGTGAGGACTAGACATTACTTTGCCAATTGAAATTCAGAGACTGGTTCTGCTAACCATGCGTGTGCTGTGGAGCTGGAGGAATGACTTATAGACATGTCGAAGTAGATAAACAAATCCTACACGAAAATGTATTCACCTTTCTAAGTCTTGAGTTAGTCTGCATCTTTTATCTCTGCTTCAACATCAATCGCTCCACCAGAATCTTTTCCTGTTACGTCAGTCACAGCAAAACTAGATATTATCAACAATCATCAGAAAGTATCTAGACAAAGGGGAGAAAGCATGTTTACAATAACGGAATATGTGCTGGAGGAGATTAAAAAGCAACTGGTGGAAAGACTACCATTTCTAGAACGAGTGAAGTCTTTGAATGCCTGTCCAAATGTTGTAGATTGGTTTGAAAACTTCACAGAGTCCTTCACAAACTCATTGCCAACAACTGATATCAAAAAGTAAGTTTATTCAGCAGTGAGAAACATGCATATTTCAATTCATTAATTGAATATTACTCTATTTATGTGACAACGTTAGGCATTAAGCAGTCTTAATGTTCTTCCTGCTTTCAAAACCATCAAATGGAAGTAGCGTTGAAGTATCACGAACATTGGTAAAGATGTCTCAATCAATGATGAAAAGGGTTCTCCTTTGGTGAATAAAAGAATTGAGGAAATTAAGGATATCGGTCAATTAATTTCAAAACTATAGCCTGAAAGAACTAAATGATGTTTATATGCATGTTAAAGCACCAGTTGTAAGGGAAAAGATTGCCGTCAAGAGAAGGCAAAAAGATCCAAGAGAAGGCTTTTACCAGAAAAAGGTTGACCGCAGAAAGGACACAGCTGCAACTCTTCATTTAAAGTGGATCTGCTACAGATAAATGAAAAAACGATAATGCAAAGGGATCATTGGAAACTAAAAAGAAAAAAATCATTTATAAGCTTAAATAATAGCATGTTCTGAGCAAATCTTAACTTGAAAACCTGAAATTGATTTCCACAATTAGGGCACTGCATATACAACAAAAAAAGCAACACTCAGTGAAGATGTCAGAGATTACGTCTCTGCATACTAAGCATTCATAACAATTGAACAGTAAGAAAGTAGCAAAGTGGTATGAGAAAATAAAAAAGGTTTCTTGGATAAAAAGACACTATATAAGTTAACTTTTCAATTAATTTCCTAACAGTTATTCAATTGGGAAACAATGACATTAATAACCACAGTTCAAAATGCACTGTCTAAAGGCTTGAAAGGGACATGAATTGCAAAAGAGGGATTATAGATCCAAGAGTTTTTTCAGGTTCGACCTCAGACCATGAAACATGTCGCTTATACATAATATTTGTCACATTTGTGGATAATCACCTTTACTTGATAAATGCAGAATATTCTTAAGAGTCTCCATACATACATCAGACTGGAAATTCCTTATGAGACGATACAGATTCCTTTTTCCGAAACGTGCTAAACAAATCCGCGTTCTAATCGCTACTAAAAATTCATCAGATCACACCGGAAAAGTTCTGAACAAAATCACAAAAACAGGACAGCATTTTATGTCCGGAGACAATAGATTCTGCTCTGAAACTCAAGCCGTATCATCTATGTGGGCCTAGGCAGAGGAGAGAGGCTGCCAATATTTCCGACAAAACAGTAGTATAATCATATAATCATTAACTGATTCATCATTGCAGTTAATTATTCGAAAATCACATATGACCAGGTAATTTGCTAGGGAAAATAAACACGGCCAAAAAGAACAGCATTAAATCTTTAATATATCCTGCATAATATGAATTTACAAATGAAGTTTCAAAGTGAAAATTTGAAGATGGCTCACAGTGCCTTGCATTATATCTCGTCCTGCCCACCAGAGGAAAGCACCAATACCTACTATTGGTACTAGCACCGCAAAGATCTGCAAAAGAAAAAAGAAAAGAAAAATTATACTTCCCAAATCCAAATACATATACTGATTTTAGAGTAAAAAGTCTGCACAAATATAACATCAACGAGGAAATAAAAGTTGATCCACGTATGTTTTCACTTTTAAGTGTTTCGACCGGAGAAAACTGAAAATAACGCAACATAGACTCAGAAGTGGATTCTATCAGGCCACTTTTCGGTCTTCTATGAGATGTCAAACGAAAGGCATGGAATTTTTAATTCATTAAGGTGGAGCTGAATGCTTAAAGAGAACTAGCAACAATTCAATCACCTATTTCTTTTATTCAGTTACTACAATAATTTCTATCCTTTTCTTGCTTTTTGGAGTTTTTGAAATACACCTGAACTGATAACAACGTTCAATCAGAGGATTGGGAGAATGCCAAAATCTGAAACCATGCACAGGAGTCGAAGGATTCAATGGAATGGCCTACTCGTAAAAAAGATGAAATAGAATGATATACTGCCTACAGTTTCATCAGTGTACGTTTCTAGAGGTAAGGCAGAGCAGCAGATTAGGAAGAGAGAATCACCCAAATGGAGACAATAGCATCCAATATCCAGCCAAGCTGTCCGGTCATGGAAAGATAAGTTAAGCCAATAGCTAAACCAATATTGGCCAAAAGCCTCGCAGTAGCACCATCATCTCCACCACCACCACCGTTGAACCCAAAACCCTGATTGTTCTTCACCAGTACCGTCCTCTTCTTCTTCTTCTTATTCCCCCAGCATATCCTCTCTTCCGCCAAAACCCCGTTTCTGAATCTTCTCGCTTCACCCAGGAAGCGCCATCTCTCGCCGTACACTCTTGAACTGAAACCAGAGTCATGAATAGAAGCAAGCCTTGCTACTAATGGGGAGAAATCGAAAGTCTGCTTCTTGTGTAAGTCGTCATGAGGGGAGAAGGACTTGAAGGTTGACAATTTCACGGAGGTTTGCAAAAGTGTGCTCATGGGAAAGGAGGAAACCAGAAATTCAGTGCTGGCCACCCGACTTTGCAGACGAGGGAGGATATAATTCTGGGCACTCCTTGCGTATGTGTCAGCCGCCACGTAGGCACCATCAAGCGAGCCTCCTTCTTGTAGCCACACGTTTTGATTCGATTATTGAGTCACAAAAAAAAAGGGAAAATATCAGGCGGCATTTAAAAACCTTATAAATTTTTTTTCGGTCATTGCTACATGAGTTGTGACTTGTACTCCGATCCTGTTTTAATTGATGAGTGCGAGCCAAGACTCATCGATGTTCCATACCCCTGTCTTGAAGCCATGATCTCCTTCATGTTTTTAATATTGTTCTTATATAAAAATTAGTTTGATTTTTAATTTAGTTTAAATATAAGATCTCAATTTATTTTGTTTTTAATAGTTATTCATTTTTTTAAAATAGTCCTTATAATAGTTATACATGTTAAAAATTCAATCAGATAGTAGTTTTTACTAATACATTATTAGTAAAGGTATTTTAAGAAAGACAACACGTAATTATTACAAATAATTAATTCAACAAACTTTTTAAATATATTTAAATAAGTCAACTAGTTCTTATATTAAGAATCGGAAGGAAGTAGTATTAAGGTCTCATGTTTCACTGTTTATTGTCGAATCTATATGCCCCCCATTAATAAAATCTAAATACAAAAAAAAAAAATCATACCTCCTGCGTGAAAATAAGTTCTCATACTTAATTACCATGATATATTTATTTTTATAAAAAAAATTAACTTCTTCATCACCAATCGCCAAAGCACCGACCGGCGGCCGGAACTTTTGCCAGCGGTGGCTGTTGAATTTTTAGATCAGGTGATCTTGGCGGAGGTAAAATTCAAAGCCCCTTTTTTCTCAGAATGTTTGATCTCAAACACTTTAATATAGCCAATTAAATATCAGAAACTTTACAGAAGTCAAAGCAGAGGACATGTGCAAAGATGATAAGCCCATTTTTGTGCTCCTCCAACTCTCTGAAAAGAGGCTTAAATTAGAGCTCAGGCTCAGAGCACGCGCCACACCAGCTAAGCATTGGCCAATTGTAAAACTCATCTAATTTATACAATAACAGCTCCATGATTGTGATTTTTTTTTCCCTGTACTATTATTCCTCAAATAGAACCAAATGGCATTAGGCCAACACAGATCTTGTCACATGTGAGGGTCATATCATTATCATATCACATACCCCTCCACTAATATGTCTACAAGCCATCAAATGTGTTCTTTATTTACAATTTGTGTCTAATTAGGCCCCATGTCTACCAAATGCGTTCGTTTTGGTTCATCAAAATCCCATTTTGGTTCCTAATCTGAAAGACACTCCCCTGTTTATTTTTCAACACACGTTTGTCTTTGTATGCATAGGTATACGTTTTTCTTAATCAAAATCACATTACTTATAACGCTGTTATTGGAAAATTATATTATCATCACATTTTTAACGGCATGTTTTAGTTATAAAAATTTAAATAATTGTGTAAGAACAAAGTCATTTTTAATTAAATTTTAATTAAACATCTGAGAATAAAGTAGTGTTTGGGTTTTTTAAAAAACTAATTTTCAAGCTTCAACCGTTTTACATGCAGCATTAGATCGCGTAAATTCGGCCATTATTTTGGTTAAGTATTAACCCACTTTGAATAATATATGTCATGATAAAACTATCAATTTTAAACATTATTTTATCATTTATGCCACTGTAAATTTTCAACTTTGAAGAATAAATTAATTATACACTATAAAGATTTTGCTTTGTTCATTCTTGGCTTTCACTTCAAACCATACATGCATCGATGTTCTTATAGAAAAGGGACATAATAGGGTCAACAGACTATGTTGTCTCCAACTTCAGCCGCACGTAATTTAATTCGCAGCATCATCCACAGAAACAATCAAGATTTTTTTTTTTAATAAACAGTTTAACATTAGAAACCTTAACCAATAATAAAGAACAACGCAAGACTTTTGTAACTAGATGAGAGCTTCTGAAAGATAAAGTAAATGAATGATTTAGTAAAGAACATATGCAATATTAAGATGCAATCATCCGTATCAATATAAGTAACGTATAAATGATAACTTCAAAAAATAAAATAACATTAAGAGGCCGAGTAGTGTTTGAAAACACAATTCTAACAAAAGAAAAAGATGATTGATTCATTTTGTTTTTCATTATTATTGACGATTGAAAACAAAAATATTAACATTATTTGTATTTGTAATAATAAATTTGTTCATAATTCATAATCCATGGGCTCCACATCAGGACAGAATTAGGTACCCCATTCATTCACTCACTTACTATTTCTTCCTTTATTTTCCTTATTTTATATAGGCACAAACATGTCTTTAACACAGCTAATCACTCCTCTCAGAAGAAAAAACCTTTATATATAATCAACATATATGTGTGTGGTTGAAGACATGTTTGAATGAAAAAAACTAAAAATAATTAATGAACAATTATAGAAATAGAAGCGAGGGCGCCAATAAAACTAAAAGCGAGAAAATACTGGGGGAAACGCGGATAATAAAAGTCAAGGAGGGGTGCCTCCACTGTGATTTCTCGGCTCTCTCCATCGTTGTCCTGTTTTGTTTTTTGGTCGCTTAATAATCAGACGCCGAGGAGTGGGAGGGAGAGGAAATAGAAAAGGGTGAAAACCACCCATTTGCATTTCGTTTTCATCTTCCCCCCTCTCGCTTCTCTTAGATTTTTCTTTTTTATCTTCTTGATTGTCTTCGTTTTTGTTGTTTCTGCGCTCCACCATGAACGAGAAGGCTAACGTGTCTAAGGAGCTCAACGCCAAGCATAAAAAGGTTAACTTTCATCTTTTTTTGGTTAAATTTGAAATTTTTAAAATTTGTCGAACCCGTTGTCAGATGATACTGGGATCGAATAGTTATTGGATATGAGATTAATCGTAGTCTAATGTATCTATGTGCGCGCGCGCGCATGATATATCAGCTAATCGTCGGTACAAATTATTATTTTTACCGCGTGTAAGCTTATGGAACAATTAGCTCTTAGAGATGTCGTTGCGGATAATTGTTTTGTGAGAGCTTGATCTGCTTGTTTACGCTATGTTTACTGATTGATATGGGCTGTTGTGGTTGTTGGTGGATCTTTTTATTCTAAAGAATTCTGGGGATTTAGGATAGTTTTTCTGTAGTCTTGGTCTTTTTAATGCATTTAAATCTTGCATTTTTCTTTTTTGGAGTTGCGTTGATTGCCTGCTTTATGATCTACAATGGATCTGTAGGACCCATTGTTAATTTCATTGTGCCTGTGTTATCTAATCTCACTATCCGTCCTAGTCTGCAGAAAATTTCATATTTTGCTTGCCTCGATTTGATTTACAAGTTTCTATAGTTTTTGTGTATGGAAAGCTATCTGAGTAGTTCTAATTTTCTAATTTCGGGGATAACTTAATCCATAAAAAGGATGGCAGTCAATAGATTTGTTGTGAGAATCTTAAAGACATTGTGAGGATGTTACTTGGATCTTACAAATATACTACCTCCGATCCTAATTATAAGAGTTAGTTGACTAATTTGAAGAGATTAAGGAAATAAGTTAAATTAGTTATGTGTAATAAATAAGTGTTGTTTTTTCTAAAATACCCTTGTTAATCAAATGTATTAGTTAGAACTACCATTGTTAAAAGAATTACCTTGGAAAGAAATACTTAAATATGAGAGACAAAGTGGATTGAGGTCTTATATTTAGGACTAAAATAAAAGGCAAACAAGATCTTATATTAGAGACGGGAGGTAATATGTTTTAATATTCTAATATTTCGGGCCAAAGAGACCAATTTGATACATCTCTATTCGCCTGAATTTTGGATGTTTGGTATTTGTCTGTGTAAACCTGGTCTGTTTTCTATTCTGCTGATTGGAAACAAGTTTTTCAGTCTGAGGCATCCATAATTTAATGTGAGTTTTATGATTTGCATTCACAATTCTTTATTTTTGTACATGTGAAGTTCAATTTAGATTAGTGTTTCTTAGTTTGACATTATACTTTCCTTTATTTGATTATAATTTTTCCTTATTCAAACATGCAGATACTGGAAGGACTTCTTAAATTACCAGAAAATAGGGAGTGTGCTGACTGCAAAGCTAAGTATGTATCTGGTCGCCTCTTAATTTCTGATTAGTATCTCTTGAGATTTGGAAACCAAGTAAAAAAGATACATATTGATCCATAAAAGTAGATAGTCCTGTATCTTACATGTCTTGTTACTTTTTTTTTTTTTTTGTTTATACGACGGAAAACTGTCTTGTTACTTTCTATTGATTCAACAAATCGACTGTTTTATGTAATCTTGCTTTGCAGAGGACCGAGATGGGCTAGTGTGAACCTAGGCATCTTTATATGCATGCAATGCTCAGGAATACATCGAAGTCTAGGAGTACATATATCAAAGGTGATGCTATTTCCTTTGGATAGTGATTCAGTTTACCATAACATCTCAGAAGTAGAAGCAGTTTGAGTCTGTTTTAAGTGTTTTAGCTTTATGGCTATTCTAATCTAAGTTTAATCAGAAAACAAATTAAAAAAGGAAAATTGGGTGTTATGGTGAAGAATACAGGGAAAAACTTTCAGTAGTCTAAACCAAATCTTACTTTTTGATAGAAAATTTAGTATTGTGATGATTCTTGCACTACTTCTTGCTGATAATAAACATAGATGTTTGAAAAAATGCCTTCTGTAGTATATAATTTTCCTTCTGACTTTGATTTTCAAGCCATAGGTATTTGCTAACGTTAAGTGTAGATGTTTAAACAGCACTTCATAGGTTAGAATGGGCTTTCCTTACTTCTGAATTCCGACTGTGGCTTTGATGATGTGTATGCAGTTTTAATTTGTTCTTCCTCTAAGAACATTTTTCTTGATTATGATTTTGGCTCTCACAAATAGTTAATTTTCGTATGTTCTTTTATGTCTAAAATCAAATGCTAATATCAATTCCATTGATGTGCAAATTACGATGTGCAAATCACTATAATGTTGCACCCAGCTCTTGATTTCTTAAAGTAGTCTTTAGTCATGGATTCGTAACAGCCTAAATATAAGTTCTTGTTGATTCACTAGTAGCATTGTTCAATTATTTACTTGCTTATTGGCTTTTTGCAGGTGCGGTCTGCAACTTTGGACACTTGGCTACCAGAGCAGGTTGCCTTCATTCAATGTAAGGGAATTTGATGAGTCATTAGTTTGCACCTATAGCAGAACTTTTTAGTTGCATTAGTTGTATATTGTTCTCAAAATATTTGGTTTTATTGTCTTGCATAGCAATGGGAAATGAGAAAGCAAATAGTTACTGGGAAGCAGAGTTACCCCCAAATTATGATAGAGTTGGAATTGAGAATTTCATTCGCGCAAAGTATGTGAAAAAAATACATTCCTTCAATCAGGGTTATATTTTTCTCCTTACAGTTAGAATTAGATGTTTCTTGTTTTGAGCACCTGGTGATAATTACCTTCCCTTGGCTGAAATAATTTTGTGTGATTCAAGATATGAAGAGAAGAGGTGGGTGGCGAAGGATGGGAAACCAAAATCACCTTCTAGCCTGCAGGGAGATAAATCTTCTTCACATTGGCAGAGGCCTGCAGAAAGAAGTGGGCACGGTTCTCATGCATCTGCTTCTGAGAATACTTTTGAGGAAAGGAAGAAAATTCAGCCATCAAATACAACTCCTGCTGCTAAATTTACTGTTTCCGCTCCCCCAAAAGGACCTCAGCTGGTATATCTTATTCCTTGCACTGCCATTCTATTTTATACTAATCCATTTGTTTCTTCTCCTGTAATGAATTAGTTCAATGTTTTTTTGCGCAATCAATGTGATGTAGAAGGATAAAATGTACAGAACATTCATCACCTTTGGAACTTCTGCGAATTGTCCATCAGTGCCTTTAACTTTAATGAACTTGCGAACTTGTGAATAGGCAATACCTGTCATAAAACCTCAGCATGTTGAGAAAGTGGAAGCGGTGGCACCACAACCTCAAGCTGAGACAACAAAGCCATCTACTGATACGCCTCAGAGTACCCCTGCAAAAGTTGACTTTGCTACAGATCTGTTCGACATGTTGTCTATGGATGGCCCAAGTGAAAATGATTCAGGCGCTGCTGCTGCTGCTACGGCTGATGATAATAACTGGGCAGGTTTTCAGTGTATGTTCTGCATGACCTTTTTCCATTTTCCCCGAGCTTACAAGAGCAGTTGTTGCGGGACATGGTTTGTTTAAGATGTTTCTGAAAACTAAGTCCACTTTGAATTTCAGCTGCTGCTACAGAGGCATCAGCAACAGAGAAGACTAGTCCCACAAAAGCAGTTGAGAGTACTCCGTCAGCTTCTGGAATTGAGGATCTATTTAAGGATTCATCCTCACCTTCGGTGGCACCAAGCTTAGTTCCAGAAAAACCACAGAAAGATTTAAAAAATGATATAATGAGCCTCTTTGAGAAGGTGTGCACTCAAAAAATTTGTTATGCATTGTCCTACTTTATTGACTTAATATTTATAGAAATAAAGACTTTGTTTTACTTGAAACGTTGCCACCTTTAGTTCATTTATGATTTTAGGATCCAAGTTTCAGACAAAGGCATCTAGTGGATTTTATTTTTGTCCTCTATGTATGTTTATTTATCTGACACAGTGAAATGTATGCGTGCAGTCCAATATGGTGTCTCCATTTGCAATGCACCAACAACAACTTGCCATGCTGGCACAGCAACAGTCCCTTCTGATGGCCGCTGCAGCTAAATCTGCCAGTGGGGACCCCAAGAATCCCGGTAGTTTACAACAATCTGGACTGAATGGGTCCGATATTGCCGCACAAAGTTGGCCAGGTGTTGGCTACCCTATCCCTGGAGCTGTGCCAATGCCTGGTCAGTCTGAGCTATTGAAACTCATGCAGGTTCTGACTCAACTAAGACATTACTTGATTATTTATTGTTCTGTTCTCTTCCGTCCACCAACTTAGTTATTTTCCTTCTGATGATGTAGACTGGGAACATTACTCCAGCACAACCTGCAGGAAGTGCTGTTCAATATCCGTCTGGGTAAGTCGCTAGTTAACGTAAATAAAGCCAATTGTGTTCAATTTGCTTGACTCTTGTGTGTTTGACCAATGAAGGTCCAACAATTTTTGAAATAATATCTATTCATGCTGGATGGACCAGAAAACGCCATGGTTCTCAAAATAATTGATAATTGCTTGTAAAAATGCTGCACTAAAAGGCTCTCCAGGGTTTCTGTTTCCAACCGTGGATATGATCTCACTGATCTAACGCATCCATATTGCATATTGCTTCTGCATGATTTGCAGTGGCCTTGAAACACCACTTCTATTCAGATTCTCGTGTTAATTTGGTTGCCATTTATTGCAGTTTCTATATGATGGGACAAGGCGCTCCAGTTAATGGGACGACCACAAGTGGAGGGAGTAAACCTCAGCCAGCAGCCCCGGCATCATCAGCCCCTTCACAGTCATCAGGAAAGGACTATGATTTTTCCTCTCTAACACAAGGAATGTTTTCGAAACACTGATCGGTCTTTCGGAAGACATTGCCAGCACATACCACATAGAAAGATTAGTTCAAGTTACAGAATACGCCCTTTAATTTTTGTCATTTCACCTGAGCTGTCCTGCGGTTGTAAGCCACTTGTAGAGCCATTTCATTTTTTGTTGTGTTGTTTGATTGCTTCATTTGGATGTGTAGGTCCATTCATGATAATAAATCTAGTGATATTAGCTTTTTCCCCTTCACTCCATTTATGAATATTTCACTTCAGATGTAATCTTTGTTAGGTGGGCCTCCGGATTGTATGAAATTAAAGAAACGAGTCGTGTGAACAGTGCACCATGTTGCTAAATATTTTATTTTTATGTTGTAACTTCCTGTCTTCGGGGATACAAACACAGATGAATTACTTGGCTCTTTCAGCGGAACGATTTCAGTTTATTGAGAATAAACACATTTGTTGCGCTAATGCAGTTGAAAATAACAAAGTGCTCCTACGCCTGCCGAGAACCAATACTGCTGCATGTTATTTTGGCAAAACTAAAATTGCAGAGAAACCGATACCAGAAGACTTTAGGGTATGCTTGGTTGTAAATTTTTTTTTTTGGGTTAAGAATAAGTATTTTTCTGTTAGAGACAATTTTATTCAAAGCACTGTCAGTTATTAAATATGGATATTTCTCTCATTCTAACGTGAATTTAAACTTTAGTTCACTGGAGGGGTCCTTATAGATTTGACAGCTATTGGGTATTCCACCCCCCCCCCCCTCAAAAGCTCCATCTGTTTTTGGATTATCTTCAAAAGTTAATTTCGGGTCTCAAACAACACCAAGTTATAATTTATGACACCACGAAGTTACCTTCAAAAGTTTGCTTGGACTGCTTTCCAAACAGTTTGTAATTTATAATAACTTAACTGGCGTCAATTATCTTCCTTCATATTTTTTTATGAGTTCAAAACTTATGATTAGTAGAAAAAGAAGCCACGATTAGTCTGACGTCATTATCAAAACTCAGGTCCGCTAGGTTAAAACGATGTGGGACTTGCTAGAATTTTCCACACCAAACTTGCTCACGACTCGCGAATTTCTGGGGAGGTAAACGAGGCTTTGAGTCCAAAACGCAAAGGTTTTAACAGTGCAGGGTAGGTCGTATGGGTGAGAAGATGACGTCGCAGGAAATTTAAAGGAGACGTGACCTTTTCATGGTTGACACGTGTCGCACCTTGGCTGCAGAGGACGGTGCCATCCAGTGGCGTCGCAATGATTCCTGTTATCCTATACCTATCCTCATCATTTCGTTGACTGCCAGCCTATCACCTCCTGTGATTCATCATCTACTCCCAATACGCAAACAGCTCCAAAGGACCTTGCAACTCCAAAGGACCTCTCTCTCTCTCTCTCTCTTTTGTTACAAAAAAAAAATGACCTTATTTTTTGGCCTTTAATACACGACAAGAGCATAGAACTTATAACATCAAGTTTATCTATCAAATTATGATTTTTTTGGTGTATTCATTTTTTAAATTTGCAGTCAAACTTTACAACATATTTTAATTTGTCATTCATAAATTTTATGTATGAACAATGAAGGTTAATAATGCAACTTCTCAGTTGTCGTCACCATCAAAGTATCCCAAAAGTGAGAAAGTACGATGTGGCGGGGTTTGTTGTGGCTGAACCTACTCCAATTAAGTGACCCAAAAGACAAGGAAAGAAAAGAAAACATTGCAGGGAAAGATACCGTAAGCTAATCATATGTTGTGGATTAACGTGCAAAGGAGCTACCACAGTTAGTAATGATGCTACTGCGTTTAGAAATTGGTAATCGGATGAGCAGACCTGGAAGATTCCCAGACATAGGCCGCCCATATGGAAGAAAACAGTGATGAGAAACAACAACATAATCAGATAAGGTCCGCTCCGTGATGCGTTTTGATATCCTTTTCACTCACGCACACATGTTCAATTTGTTAATGTCTATATCTTTGACTTACTTTTTGAACAAAGATCATCATACATCATATACTTACTCGTGTCCTAATTATAAAAAATTATTTGTATATAAACTATTATTTTATAATTAAGATCAGAACTGATATATATTGAACACTGCTTATCATTGCAAATTCAAACAATATAGGTTGTGGGTGGCGCTTCCTTTCCTTGACACGACAAAACCACAATCAAACACCGCCATACGGAGAATAATGAGTGTGGCCAAGTGGGAGAGGAGAGTCATGCCGGAGCAAGTTGATCTCACTGCCTCAAATAATGGCCATACAAAAGCATTCATTTTCAAAGACACATTTGTGAGTTCCTTTGACGAGAGAAGATGGAAGAGGTCACTCACGCATCATCATGTACTCTTTTAATTTCCAATGTAAAGGCATTTGAAGCTAAGGTGTTTTCAGCCATTCATTATCATGAGCCAATCCCTTTGCATTGCCCAACCGGGGAGAGTAATCTTCTTCAACTAACTAATAGCGTTAGTCTCACGTACGTCGGTCTCTTTCTCAAATTAACACTAAATTAATACTCCTCGGTTCTTAATATAGGATCCTTATTGAGTTGGTTTTGGTCCTATGACTCACTTTTTCAATTTTCTCTAAATTACCTCTATGGATACTCCATAACTATAATCAGTAGAAGAGGGGATGTGGTATTAAAAAGATTATTATGGTATTTTAGGAAAAACGTGTCACATTTCTTATAATTAACTAACTTATCTAACTTCCTTAATCTAATCAAATTAGTTAAATAGGTCTTATATTAATGACTGGAGGAGTACTTTTTGTTTTGGTTTTTTTTTGGGGGGGGTCCATCTGCATTTGTTAGTATGCTTTTCTACAGACACCCAATACTTCAGTGTGAAACTCTTTCCTTCTTTCATCTTTGTAATGTATATAAAAAAAATTTGTCTGCTCCCTCTTTGTTTTCCATCCGACCATGCTTGTAAATACTGCTGGGGAATAAAACTCAGGGTCGGTGAGAAGTTGCGAGATGGGGAAAGGAGCACGTGGAGAGAGGGTCCGAAAGAGCCGAAACGGGGCGTGAGCGGAGGACCCAGAACATTATGGATGAGACCCTCCGGGTTTAACGCTCACATAAACAATATAAATACTCCTATAATATATAGCCGTTGAGGAATGGTACGATCGTGGTATTTAAATATACGAACCATCATGTGCTTTGCTCCTCACTGTCACCACCCACGAACGAACCCCAAGGAACTGGTTTTTGTTATTCTTGACAGCAGAATACTACTACTACCATATTTGATAATTGTTAGTTCTGCAACACCACTTCACGCTAATCATCAAGTCAAAAGCACATTTTAAATTGAAGATCCAGAAACAAATGGAGTGAGTGAGTGGCAGAGTGTTGCGTCTTATAGTAATTGTGCACGAGCCCAGTGGATCCTAATTCCAATAATCAAACCTTTAATCATAGTTTACTTCATTTGTAACCAAACCGTCCATGCCGACTTCATTCATTTCTGGCTACTACCTTAATATACACCCATCTTCACCCTCTTATTTCATAGAGTATATTTCTACCCTTGTTTCTAACAACACCTCCCATCCTCATTTAATTTATGTTTCCTTTATACTCTTCACTCATTATAAGTCTTGTTTTATCAATTATTTTCCTCTCACCGACCACTTGTTCTATCGTCTTTATATTTTTACTAAATTTTACCCGACATGTAACTATATATAAATATTCAGTTGTAATGTGAAATGAAAATGAAAGGTACAAAGCTAGTACACACCATCCTTGCATGGAAAAGGGAACTTTTTCATTCAAAAATGGAGCAAGAAAATATAATAGTTATAAATAATGCTAAGAAAAGACTAATTTCTCATCATTAGCATCAAGGTGGTAACTAGATGCTTTTTTTTTTTAAACTCCAGTAGCAAGGTAATTAAAGACCTAAAAACAAGAATCAATATTATCACCTAACCTAGCCTTTACTCGGACTTTCAATTTATACATCATAGAATGATTTGACGACAAACTCTCTAAATCTTAAAAATTTTACATTTTCTAAAATATTTTTTTAGACCAACAAAAATTTCATGAAGCTTTGCCCCCCGTTCTTACACCGAGTCAGGGTTTAATACCTATTACGTAAATAAAAGGTCCAAATATACTATCGTGTACTCAAGAATTTCCTCACAAAAATACTAGTATAGTATATCCCATTTACCGAGTTAGGATAAAACGCAGAATAATTCAATAATCACACCCGCTGTGGGTCCCGCTCTCCATCTAAGGGTCCACATTTCATCGCAAACGCACTTGATTTTTGGAGCCGGCGTTATAAATACCTCTCTCAAGGCACGCCCCTATCTGAAAGGTAACAGAAATCGCCGGAGAAGGTAAGGTCCGGAGATATACAAAGCAGTGTGATACGGATTTTTATACAGTTATCTTCTTGTGAAGAAAATAACTTTAATGGCTTCATTCTCGACAAGTTCAACCCTCAAGATGATACTAGTCTCCACCGGTGTTTTAACTGTAGCACTGGCCCTCAAGCATACAGTTCCGGTCGTCTCAGATTTCATCGTCTCCGAATGCCCTTCGATCTGGACCTTCATGCTCACTTGCCTCAGACCTCCTTACCTTTACATACTCATGAATTGCATCATCATCAGCATCGTCGCCTCTTCCAAACTCCAACACCAGCATAAACTCGATCATACTCACTCGCCAGACGACCCAGTGCTCCTTCCGTCTATTCAGACGCTCACCACGGCACCGGTCGAGATCTCTGAGGGCCTGCCGACGGAGTACAACACAGTGGTCCTTCCGCCTTCTCAGAATCTAACGCAGGAGCCTATCATGATCACCCGCGATGTGAGGATGGAGTACCCTGTCTCCGATGGCCTCGTTTCTGAGTCACAAGTTTATGATGCAAGTGTACAGGAACCAAAGACACCGAAGCTGAAGGATCATAAGGAAGTCGTGAGTGGCTCCGATGAAGCGAAGATTCAGCTGCGGACAAGCATGCAGAGAATGGACTCGTTGGGTTTGTCGTTTCAAAATGAGAATGAGAAACCGCCGGTTTCTGCCAGATTCGGCCACCGAAAAGCCGTCAAAGCTGGTCCTGATGGTATATCTCTCTCTCTCTGTGATATGAATTTGATTTTCGATTTTGTTGTTCAATTTGATGTTTGAAAGGAAAAACAATCTGAAAAGGAACGGTGAATGGATCTGTGGTCCCAGGAGGGAAGGCGGCGCTGGGAGTGATGAAGGCGAAGCGGCAGGACACTCTAGAGAGCACGTGGAGGATGATAACGGAGGGTCGTGCGATGCCGTTAGCAAGGCACCTGAAGAAGTCCGACACGTGGGACTCGCAGCTGCGTCGGAATTCTCCGCGGACGGACCAGAACGGCACACCTGCGGTGAAGAAATCTGAGACTTTCAACGGAAGGAGCAAAGCCCCGGGTGAGAACGAGTCTCCGAGCCAAACACCGAGTTCGGGTTCAGGGAAGCTGAAGAAAGAACCGTCGCTGGGCCAGGACGAGTTGAACCGGCGTGTGGAGGCTTTCATCAACAAGTTCAACGAGGAAATGAGGTTGCAGAGGCAGGAGTCGTTGAGACAGTACCATGAGATGATCAGACGTGGGGCTCACTGAGAAATGCTTGCCTAATTTGGTCGGCAATGGTAGACGATCCATCATTCGGGGTGTAAAGTTTGCTTTTTTTCATTGGGTAAAAGAATCCGATTCCCAGTTTACAGCAAATGGTATATTAAGCTCAATTATAGCTACATCTACACGTACACATCCTAACATTATGATTTCTTCTTGTTTCACAATTTAGCAAAGGGTGGGTCTTCGATCTGTACAAAATTTAAATTACTTCAATTCAATAAAAAGTAATGAATTTCATGCTGCAAGCTGAGATAGGGACCAGGTTTTGGCTTCTTGGCAGGATGATAAAGCGTTTGTTTTGGAAGCTTAGAGAAGATTCCACATCATTCAAAACAAGATCTTCTCATGTTGTCATCATAGTGCTCCACCTAAGTTCCTTTTCGCTTTTTATTTTCTTCGTTTTTTTTTATATATAAATCCTAAAGTGGCTTCCTCAAGTAGATAACTTGTTCATGTGCATGAAAGTGTCCCTCCTGTATTTATGAGCCGTTGCGCGTCCGCCTTCTCTGCAATGGTTGACTTTGGTATAGTATACTAAATGTAACGTTAAATCTACATATTGCGTATACTTCAAGCAATTGGGGGGGGGGACAATTTGCTCATCTTTACCCGTTCTTTAAAAAAAAAAAAAAGTTTGGCATTGCTTCCAATCCTCGATCGGATTAGCAATCGTTAAAATCAGTGTTGCTTCCTTTTTAGGCCGAACTAGGAGCAAAGACAGTAAAGGGGGGGGGTCAAACGCTGCTACGATCTTCTTCAGAATGTGGGGCATTATTATAACTTATGAGTGAATGTGCTTGTCGACTCAGAAGTTGAAGCATGACTGATACTCCCTCCCCGGGGGGGGGGGGGGGACAGATTATAACATGGTTTGTTTCTCAATGTCCTTCCAATGACAAGATTGTAATTCAACTTTCGGCATCGTAGGAATTTTGAAAGAAACATGAAAGTCAATTTCTTCATTTTGAGTATTGCTCAGCTTCTTGTTTAGTAAGCTTCCTTCCTCAGCAGAATTATTAGCAACCCAACCCAAACCAAGCTGCCTCTCCAACATCATAGTGATAGTTTTTTTTTTTTTAAATAAAAGATATCCTCCTATAAGAGACAATCCTATTTAAGGTATTGTTGGACACTAAATGTGAGCACTCCTTCTAATGATAATTTAAATGTTAGTTTGTCATGTTGTGAGACAATAGTTCTTTCCACTAAACCTAATCCTAACTGGTGATTTTAATGTTAACTTTTCTCGCAAAGAGCGGGAACTATTATTGTTGCATCATGCCAGATCTACATTAAGTACGTGTTCGGCCCATAACTCACGCCCATGTTTATATGGGCCTAACATTTTTTTAAAGGAAGAAAAGAAGGATCTGATCTTATGATTAGAACCCCAGTAGGCAATGATGCCCAATCACCACTTTATGAGATTGATGATTGAGTCTGCATTTTAAGTTCCGAGATCTAAGGTCTAAGATCGCTTTACACTTTTTTAAAACCCTCATCATTGGGGGCTTACTTCCATCAATTTTTTCCTTGAAATGTACTGTAATATGAGCACGAATTGTCCTAACAACTCTAGTGAAGTTACATAAACCAATAATAGTCAGTCGGGTTAAGTTAAAATCACTGACATTACTTCACGGGGGAACCACACTTGGAAAAAAATTTCCCACTTAAATCCAATAATACTACCTCATCCGGTCCTAAATATAAAATTAGTTTGTAAGATAATTTATCCTAAAACTAAATTTTATATTTAGGTTTAGCACTGGAGGCGGCACTTAATTTTTTTTTTTTATTAATCAATAGCACATGAGATGACCCCAAAGCTTAGAAGCAAAATAATAGGCATGTTGATTGAATAAAGTAATTTTTGATTGAGAAGGTACTCAATCAAGCACAGCCTGGGGGGTGGAATAAGTAATAATTGATGTTGACAAATGACAATGGGCAACAAGAAGAATAGAACAGAATGCAGTTGAGTGCGACCAAACAAACAGAGCCTTGGAAAAGCGGCACTTGATCGAGAATCGCGTTAGCCATACATAAAAGCACAAAATCAAGGCAACGTTAACGGGAAAACAACAAAACCATTAAAAACCCATATTCATTAGGTTTTCTTTGTTACTTCAGACCCACGTGAACATGAAAATAATTAAAAAGCCATCTTCGAAAACCCACAAAACATAATTACATATATATAATAACGTATGCCCGTTACACAATAATTTTGATTAAAGCTGTATTTTAAAATAATCTACGTTCTGGTTCTCCCAAAACGCGGTTTTGAGTTTTGACGAGAGCAACATCTCGGGGAAGCCAAAAAAAAGAGATTCAAAACGGACACTCAGTCTTTATAATTTGATATATAAATCCATTTGTAAATGTAAATTACCATAACTACATTTTCATATTATACGCATGGTTCTCATAGTGCTTCGTCGATCTGACTTGCTGGAAGTATATATGGCCCTTCAATTGGAGAAGATGATCAATTTGATTACATATAAAACTCTCTGCAAAGCATTAATGAGCCAATCGCTGCTGAAGTTTGACTTCACTATTAACAAAGAGAAAAGGAAAAAAGGACAAGTAAGAAGAAAATGAAAGAGACTTGTGAATTGAAAAGATTATTAGGACACGTAGGGACCTTCTCTATCAAGTGAATGAGGTTCATAATTTAAAGTAATACTCCTCCGGTCCTAATTATAAGACCCAATTGACTTATTTGAGGAGATTAAGGAAGTAAGTTAAGTTGGTTATTATAATAAATAAGTGTTGTCATTCCTAAAATATCCTTGCTAATTAAGTATATTGGCTAAAACTATCATTATTAGAAGGATTATCTTGGAAAAAAATGCATAAATATAAGAGACAAAATGGATGGGTCTTATAATTAGAACCAAATAAAAAGTCAATTGGGTCTTATAATAAGGACCGGAGGAGTATATTATAAAATATGTGTGTCACGTCCTGTCAATATATTCACAATTGTCATTAGATATGTGTTCCCCAAACATATACATTTATTATGAACGGGTTTGAATTTACCATTTGGGACGCTGATATAAATTTGTAGTACCCACCATCCATACTCATTCATTCACTTAATTCGCTAAATTTAATTTCAAGGGTTTAGATGTATATGCTTGTCATCATTTATATTCCATTTCAACATGCTTCCTCTAATAATTATTATATTTTATTGATGTAACTCTTCTCACTTTCATAAAATAATTTGAGCCAAACAAGCGAACAAATTCGTCCCCCTATATATATGTGTGTGTGGCGCGCTCCTTAAAAAAATTACAAGTCACATATGGGGGAGTTAATTTTTCTTTCCTCCCCTCCAACACCCTTATATTGAATAATTTTACTTCTGAATAAAGGGGAGAGGAAAATAGAAGGCGTGTAAATTATACTAGCTTTAGTTTTTAATATAAAAGTTAGTTAATTAATTTAAATATATTTAAAAAATAGTTAATTTAGTTATTAACAATAAATAGGTATTATTTTTCTTAAAATATTTTTACTAATTAAGTATAATAGCTAGAATTACTATTTAATAAATTTAACATATATAATTAGTACAAGGACTGTCTTTAAAAAAAAAATATGAGAGACAGAATAAATTAGAACCTTATATTTAAGATCAAATTGACAGTCAAACTAATTCTTATATTAAGAATCAAAAGTAATAATTAGAAAAGGTCAAAAACAATGAAGTAGGAATTATCATTATTAACTCCCTGTATTTTTTTTGGGACCAGCTATTAACTCCCCGTATTAATTCTTCACTATGCTCCCAAAAAACACTGGTATTACTTCAATATAATCTCATGAAACAATAAATTTTTGATAAACCGGAAATAAATCTCATGAAACAATAATGTGTTATCTGATGTGAATGAATTTGGGGGGCATGCACTTCGTAAAAAAATTACAAGTCAAATATGGGGGAATTAATTTTTCTTTCCTCCCCTTCAATGACCTTATATCAACCACTAAATGAATAATTTTACTTTTGAAAGGAGAGACGAAAGTAGAACGCATGTAAATTATACTAGTTCTGTTTTTAATATAAAAACTAGTTAACTAATTTAAATATATTAAAAAATTAGTTAAGTTAATTATTTATAATAAATAAGTATTATTTCTTTAAAATATCTTTATTAATTATGTGTATTAACTAAAACTACCATTTAATAGAATATTGAACATATACAACTAGTATAAAGACTATATTGAGAAAAATAGATAAATATGTGAGACAACATAGATTAGAATCTTATATTTAGAATCAAATTAAAAATCAAACTAGTTCTTATATTAATAACTGAAAGTAACAATTGGAAAAAGTTAAAAACAATGAAGTTGGGATTATCGTTATTAACTCCCTGTATTAATTCTTCACTCTGCTCCCAAAAAAAAACTAGTATTACTTCAATATAATCTCATGAAACAATAAAAATTTTTGATGCACCGGAAATAAATCTCATGAAAAAAAAAAGAACTTAAAAAAATAGCAGGTTTGAGTTTGGTGGCAAACGACCGAACGAGCGGAGGATGGTAGTTTTGTAATAATTTGAAATACGACGGCCATTTGAGCAACCTGCTTCTTGAATACAACCCGTGTCACCCTTCCCGCCACGTTATGGCCCGTGGTCGTTCTCATACGGCCATAATACTCTTTTAAAGTCTTGCCGTTTTCTGCAAAAGAATAATCCATTTATGTTGGAAACTTAACAATATTAATATAATTCATATTAGGATAGCATGAGAATAATCATGCATGCAAAAGGAAGGCTGCACTGTTTCTTTATACAATAAAATATTCAAACGGTTTTCTTAAACAACGAATGCCTATGGCGTCTTGTCTTCTCTCCTGAAATATTTGAACTTTCGGGCCAAAACGGAGAAAGCAAAACAACTCTGCGACGATGACCAAAATTTTTTTCTTTGTAAGCAAGTTTTTGTTTTGAGGAACAGAGGAGAACGAGAATCGTTTGTCTTTGTTGTCTAACAGAAACGAAAACAAACACTGCAACTGCAATTTTCCTAAATTCTTTCTGTTTTCATCTCTTCCCTTCTTTTTCTGACTCTGAGAGGAGGTTTGTTTTCTGCAGAAACCTCCCTCTCCCTTGCTTTCCACCCTGTAACTTTTACCGCTGAAAACCCCTGCATCTCCTCGATTTGGCAAACGATCCAGGAGATTGTTTTGAATCGAGGAGATAAACCAATTCACACTATTCCTTCTCACCCCCTTAGAGCCTATTGATTTTATTACTTCTATGGTGTATCTGTAACTCCAACTCAAAGAAGGGGACTATCATTTCGACGTTAAATCTCAAAAGAGGTCGGTTAAATTTTCATGTCATCGGCAATGTACTGGTTGAATACGAGGAGAGAGGGATGAATATTGAGGTCGGTATGAGAGTTTGAGACAGGAATCTGGGAATATCCGTGTGGAATTTTTGGGGCTTTGGGAGCCGAAAATGATGTTATCTTCTACGCCTTCTGCGATAGCGAGGAGCTCGCTGGAAGAAATGCTTGAATCAATCCGGCGGAGAGGAGAAGAAGAGAAGCCGGAGGACTTGCCGCCAGCATTGCCAACTCGTCCGACGTCGAGAGCACGGCTTCCCTCAGCGAGACGGTCGTTGCCGAATAAATTTAGGATTGAAGGTGATCAGAATGCAACAACAAGGTCCAAAAATAATTCCAATGCAAAGGCAAAAGAAGAGACCAAGAAGAAAGAAGGGGATGTGGGACATAGGAGAAAAGGAAGTTTTGCGAGCAAAAAGATGAAGCAAGACATGGAATCTCCTTATATCGTGACATCGGAAGAGAATATAAGCCAATCATCATCAGAGGACCCTGTTTCCGCATCTACTGCTTCCACAGCAACATCGGGGAAGATTCAGGAATTGGATGGTGATGACAACGTTGCTTATTACATAAAAACGGTAACCTGGCACTGCAAAGATGTTGTAATAGTTATTATTTATTTACCTCTCGTTCGAACTTTGATGCATGGCGTTGCAATCTCTTGGTTCATGAACAAAATTTTAACGATTCTTGGTGTTTGGTTCCACTGTATACCTGCTTTCATATGTCCCTTCTGCTTTTGTGTTTTTTATCAAGAGGCTCCCATTTTTGTATGGGTAATCCAGCAGTATGTGCTGACTACGATGTTGATTGCATAAAAAAAGTTCATTAAGAAAGTACAGATTCTTAACACATGCTACCTTCAAACCGAAGAGCCAAAGATGTATATTTCCTGCTTTTATCTATTATTTGCATAGATAACATTGTTAGTCGAGTGTGCATTTGATAAGTTTCCTTTCTGTTTTTGGTTGTTTTCCAGAAACTAAGTGTTTGGTGTAGGCCGCCCAGTGGAAAGTGGGCACTAGGACAGATACAATCAACTTCAGGAGGAGAAGCTTTTGTTTCGCTCTCGCATGGAGATGTAAGCTTCTAAGCTTTCTATGTTTTTTGAAAGAAAATATTAGTACAAACTTGGGCAGGATGATTTACATTTTGTGCCACTGGGTTGTTACTGTAGATTATGAAGGTGGCAAGATCAGAGATTTTACCAGCTAATCCAGATATTCTAGAGGGTGTGGATGATCTTATACAGCTTAGTTACTTAAATGAGCCCTCAGTTCTTCATAATCTCCGGTTTAGATATTCTCAGGACATGATATATGTACGTGTCTATTCTAGCTTCTTCTTCTTCTCGTGTTATCACCCCTTTTCTCTCATATGCCACTGGTGCTTTATGCATGTAGAATAAGGCAGGACCGGTTTTAATTGCTCTCAACCCCTTCAAAGAGATCCAGATATATGGAAATGATTATATCTCGGCTTATAGGCAGAAGACTACGGACAGTCCACACGTTTTTGCTATGGCAGATGTGGCTTTTAATGAGATGATGAGAGGTGATTATAATTATCTCTTCCCTCCTCTTTGTTCCTTCTTTGAGATATGTATGCTATAAATGTACGATATGTTTCTAAATGTTTTCTGTTTGCTTTTCATACTCTGCAGACGAAGTGAACCAATCAATTATTATAAGGTCAGCCATGTCTCAGTTTCTGTTTTGTTCACGAATCTAAAAGATATTTTCCTGAAGTCAGTAGCATTTAACGCTTATAGCAGAGGTAAAATATCATGACGTGTTTGATCGAAAATATTGATTGTTAGACTTCTGTTTATAGTGGCGAGAGTGGATCCGGGAAGACAGAGACGGCAAAGTTTGCCATGAAATACTTAGCGGCTCTAAGTGGCAGCAGCTGCGGGGTAGAAAAGGAAGTCCTCCAGACGAATTGTATATTAGAAGCTTTTGGGAATGCGAAAACATCTAGGAATGACAACTCTAGCAGATTTGTGAGTTTGTGGTTCTTTTCATTGTAGTTGAACTTTCTGGAGCTTTTAGTGTATAAAATTTCAATACATTGTAAGGTTTTCTATCAAATCTGCCCATAAACTGCAATTTTAACTCTCTTAAAGGCTAAGCATTACATTGTCGATGAATCCTAGAGGCTGAGCAATTGGCTGAAATTATTCTTTCCCTAAGTGCAGGGGAAGTTGATTGAGATTCATTTCAGCACGCTGGGGAGGATATGTGGGGCCAAAATTCAAACCTGTAAGGCTGTTCAAGTTAAATATTTTAAATGCAATTGTGTCATCCTGGTACATTTATTTTCATTGTGATTACTGACTTGATATCCTTGTGTCCCTTTGCTTGTCACCTGCTGAAACCCACATGCTTTAATAGTTCTGTTAGAAAAGGTAATGCACGATGCCTTAATTGAACTTAAACCACAATTTGCCTTGGTCACTTCTGAGATATTTTTAACGCTTTGAGCAGTCAAGGGTTGTTCAACTGGCCAGCGGAGAGAGGACGTATCATATCTTTTATCAACTTTGTGCTGGTTCTTCGCCTGATCTTAAAGGTGATGTATTTGCAAGCAATCTGTTAAATTGTGTATAACTTTATGCGTTTAAGTTATAATTATTATTCAGTTGAATTATTTTTGTTTCCAGTGGCTCAAGCCCAACAACAATGTCCCGTGTTCTTATGTTTTTGTTTTGCTTTGTCTTTTTTTTTTTTTTAGACTGATAGAACTTCAGTGTTTTGAACATCCAGTTCTCAGCTTGAGGATTCTCATTTTCTTGTCCTACTTCACCATTATAAACGGGACCTATTACTATAATTTTCTATTTTAAATGACAGGTTTATGCTATAAAAATTGTCAGAAATTAGTCATAGAACTTCTGACTTGTGAGTTTGGTCGTTCCTGTATCATGAGTAAAGACTTCTGCATCGTTGACAATGAGTAAAGACGCATGAGTTTAAAAGCAGAATTGTTTTTATATATAAATTTGTCAACAGAAATTTTTGCATGTTAATTAGAAATGAAATAACCTTTTCTGCATGATTTTTTATTAGTTTAAATTGCTATAAACTCCCTTATAACCGGAATTATCTTTTTATGTGCAGGGAGACTGAATCTTAAAGGTGCTAGTGAATACAAGTATCTCAATCAAAGTGACTGCATGAAAATTGATGGTATTGACGATACTAAGAAGTTTCATAAGCTAATGGTATACTATAAACTGTAACATTTGACGATTCATTTATTGAACATTACTGTTTAATTCGTTTATAGCTTCATATGAAACAAACGTCTCTTGTCATTCTACCCACTTTTTTGTCAAATACTTTTTCCCCAGAAAGCACTGGATGATGTTCGAATTTGCAAAGAGGATCAAGAGATAGTCTTCAAGATGATTGCCGCAATACTGTGGCTGGGAAATATATCATTCCGAGTAACTGACAATGAAAATCACATTGAGGTTGCAGACGATGAAGGTAAGATTCATAGTCTTGGTATCATGCGTATTGATGGACTTCTTTCACCTTGTGCTCTACTCTTACTTTGCTATACCAACGGTGGCAATGACTAGTTAAGAATAAAGCTAACTAGATCATTCTTTGAACCTTTGCGGTGAATTTCAAGACCCACCCTACCATATGCTTTACAGGCTCAATCATGTCCAATTCAGTAATTTATAGGAGGGAACTTTTGAATTGGTTCATAATTTCATATTGACTGTGACAAACATGCAGCATATGGGGATAAATATGATTTCTCAATTACAATTTAAAAAATGACATGAGCTTATATGTTTGCTCTGGCAGCTGTTGCCAATGCTGCCCAGCTAATGGGTTGCAGTTCCCAGGATTTAATGGTAACTTTATCTACTCGGAAAATCCAAGCTGGCAAAGATACTATTTCCAAAAGATTAACGTTGTGGCAGGTCTGTTTATTACTCATACAGTTCAATGAATCTAGTTTCTGCAGCTCCCACATGCACTAAATTCCATGAGTTTTTTCTTATTGTGCAGGCAACTGACACAAGGGATGGATTGGCAAAGTTCATATATGCAAGCTTGTTTGACTGGCTTGTGGAACAAATCAACAAGTCACTTGAAGTGGGCAAACGTTGCACTGGGAGATCCATAAGTATCCTTGACATCTATGGGTTTGAGTCGTTCCAGGTATTTGATTTGTATAAATGTGTTACTGCTTATTGATGTTTTGGGAAAAAACGTTTGTACATATGTTATAAATTCTAATGGTTTTTACATTTCAGAAAAACAGTTTTGAACAGTTTTGTATAAATTACGCCAATGAGAGGCTTCAACAACATTTCAATCGGCATCTGTTCAAACTTGAGCAGGATGTAAGTAATTGTGTTATTATTTAAGATTTCTCTTTCCAACTTCTATATTTGCCCTAGAAACGTTAAATACCGAATTGTGATAATAAGAATATAGCACCTGTACTGTTGTAAATTACTTTCAATGCCTTATCATCTGTGAATTAGCTGTTTAAGAAAAAAGGTTAAGATTGCATGTGAAGCATGTGGTTTGGTGTGTTCTTGAAAATTATTGATCAATACATTATAGCAAAATTTCAATTTATGTTTCAGGACTATGAATTGGATGGCGTTGATTGGAACAAAGTAGATTTTGAGGACAATCAAGAGTGCTTGGATCTTTTTGAGAAGGTACTGCTACAGTTCAATCTTACCACAAGTCTCCATTTTTACTGGAGAGAACAGCTGTTATGATTTTGAGTACTTTCAATTCCATGCATTAATCTCTTAAGAAATTAAATTATTTCCCGAAAATGAGTTCAGATCCCAACGTTGGCTGTAATTTACCTTATTATGTTTGTTATTAGTATTAGTTATTATTTGTTGTGAACGGTGCAGAAACCGCTGGGGCTGATCTCTCTGTTGGATGAGGAATCAAATTTCCCCAAGGCTACTGATCAAACATTCGCCAACAAAATTAGACAGCACCTGAATGCTAATCCTTGTTTCAAAGGGGAAAGAGGCAGAGCTTTTCGCGTTCGTCATTATGCTGGGGAGGTTAGTTACTGCTCAATTTTTAGAATCTTTGTATATTGTCGTTTTCAGTTGTACAGTTTTTGTTCAACAAATTAGAAATTTTCACATAGAGGACTACAATATCATGCATTTGAGCAAGCCTGCTTGATATGAAGATTAGTAAAATGGTTATGTGATCTGAAATCTAATCTTACGCGGCACATGTTTTGCAAATGACTCAGTTATTCCCGAACATGGTTATTATTGAGTCTGCTTCAAAAGACGTCGATTGTCTGCTATTTTTCTCCCTACCGGCAGTCGAATTGTATATAACTTAATATTTGGACTCTTTTAATAACGGTTACTTACACATAGAGATTTGGACCCAAATATATTTAGATGTTTGACGTGTTGATACATGTGGGAGAAGTTTACAAACTGTAAATATACTCTACTTTTTCCCCGGGCCTGTTGATATATGTAGAATGTGGACCGTGGAAGTCAGTGTTATACTAATTTTTAATGACTTTACTGGCGCCTGGACCTCACTTAGGTTTCGTACGACACAAATGGATTCCTAGAAAAGAACAGAGATCCGCTGCCTCCAGATTCCCTCAAGCTCCTGTCATCATGTAATTGTCAACTGCTGCAGTTGTTCTCCAAAATGATTGATCAATCTAAGCTGTCAAATTCCTCCCACGTAGGTGCCTCGGGTTCACAAAAGCAGAGTGTTGGGACAAAGTTCAAGGTAGCATTATGGTATTCCTTAAGCTGGTTATATACAGTAATATTTGAGGAGATTATATATCGTGTCTCCACCTATTACAGAAGTCACCAATCATTTAATAAAGTGGGAGATCATAACAAAAAATGAAGTCTATGCTGCACATCATTTGAAAACGTTTACTGTAAGGATTTTAGGAATATTAAAACTAAACAAGTAAACTCTCTCAACTTTTTGGAAAGAAAATAACGTTAATCTCTCTCTCTTCCCCTAGGGCCAATTATTCAAGTTGATGAATCAGTTGGAGGGCACCACGCCTCACTTCATTCGCTGCATAAAGCCCAATACTAAGCACCTGGCTGGAATATATGATGAGGACCTTGTCTTACAACAGCTCAGGTGTTGTGGAGTTTTGGAGGTTGTTAGAATTTCAAGGGCTGGATATCCCACTCGTATGATGCATCAAGAGTTTGCCAGAAGGTATTGGATAAACCTCCTTAAGTATTCTAGATTATGTTAAATGACAGGTGCATTTACATTCCTGAATTTATGTAGGTATGGGTTTTTGCTTTCCGAGGCCAGCGTATCTCAGGATCCATTAAGCATCTCAGTTTCCGTTTTACAACAATTTAACATCCCTCCTGAAATGTACCAAGTCGGCTACACAAAACTGTATCTCCGAACCGGGCAGGTACGTCCAATTATTATGTGTGGGTCGGAAGAACTGCTTTGTTCTTTTTCTCTTTATGAACTTTTCCTGAATCATGTCGATAAAATGTAAAGTTCATGCTGTCGCTCCTGAAAATTGTTCTTAAGAGATAAATATGTAGACTTTTTGTTGAATTGAAAGTCAAAGAGTACCATGAGCTGATCATCATGGTTGATTTGACATTCCATTTGACATGATGCAAAAAAGCTATAAACTATTTGTTTCACCGATCATGCATCTGTTATGAATCATGAATGTGTTTGATTTCAAAACAGTTTCATTCATGTACCAGCATCCCTCATTTAACTATTCTTGTGTGCTTTTTGGATTTGCAGATTGGTGTCCTGGAGGATAGGAGGAAACAGATTATACTGGGAATACTTGGGGTTCAAAAATGGTTACGTGGTCATCAAGCTCGCCGCAACTTTCATGTCCTCAAGAATGGAGCAATAGCTTTACAATCAAGTAATAAAAGTCTATTATCAATAATTTCATTTTGATCAGAATTATTTATGTTCATTTCTGGGTTGATGTTTTTGAAGACCTTAGTTATTCTTTAAAAGCTCTCTGCCTGAATCCATGGCTCAAATTCTTGCTGCAAACAATTGATCTGTTTTCGTTTTAGCATTTTCCACATTCTTGCTTATACTTTGTAATGGCTGATTGGGTTACATTGCAGTTGTTCGTGGAGAGATTGTGAGAAAGACATATCATTCGATGAAGTCTGCATCTATTGCTTCTGAAAAGCTTCAGCAGACGCAGGCAATCACACGCTTACAATCTGGTTAGTGTAGTTATGATTATTCTCAAGTTACAATTGGGAAGTGGGTTGCGTATGGTTTTATGATCAGTCTTTTCGTTTTGACGCAGTGATCCGGGGGTGGTTGGTTCGAAGGCGTGCTAGTAGTCTCCTCCATATGTTGAAGAAAGATAGTAAAAACGCTAAAGCTAAGCAAAAGTCACGTTTTAAGATGTCAGAAGTGAAGGTACTTTGTTCTGCACTCTTATATTTCCTGAAAATGCACTAAATTCCGGTTTTTTCCTTCGATGTAATTTCAATGAAGCTATGGTCCACATTTATATCTCCTTTTCAAACCTATCCCACTTTTTCTTGGAAAGAATCAAAAGATTCACATAATCATGTCTTCGTCATTGGCCCCTTAAAAGAATCTGGGCTATGCAAATCGTATATCCTGGTTGATGATGGTTTACAAATAGCTGTGGACTACTCAAGCTGATAAAAGATCTCCTTATTGGTTTGACAGGATTTGAATAAAGAGCAAGTTCAGAATCTGCCATCAACTTTGACAGAACTCCAGAACCGGGTTGTCAAAGCCGAAGCAACTCTGAAGCAAAAGGAAGAGGAAAATACTGCGTTGAAGGAACAACTAAAACAATTTGAGACGAGGTGGATTGAGTACGAGATGAAGATGAAATCAATGGAACAGATGTGGCAAAAACAGATGACATCTTTACAAGTAAGTTTAAAGCCTATGCAAGTCTTCAAGTTTTGGCATACGCTTCCATAATACCGTCGTCTAAATGGATGCGTTTTTTTTTTTTAAATCTAATCACACCTTTACTTGTGATGATGATTCTCTTTCACCATCCCCTGTATCACCGAATAAAATTGCACATTCGTCCCTGTCATTGTAAAGACACCTGTGCACTAGAATTCCTAATAATGAATTGGTTTTGATTATGAGATGATTCAAGGCTTTTAGCTTTAAATTTGTCATTGATCATACAAAAAAAGAACCGATACTGAGAAAGCAGTTTCTGCTTGAATGCAGAAGAGTCTTTCCGTTGCTAGGAGGAGCCTTGCTGCTGAGAATTCCACTGATCAACCTGGAAGATGCGATGCTATGTCACCTTGCTTCTATGACTCCGAAGATGCTACTTCCGTGGAATCCAGAACACCCGCGGGCAGTACACCTATCAAGTTTCCTAGCACTCCTTATGCGAATGGAGCAAGGAAAGAGGCTACTGATACTTTCAACGCAGTGAGCAATCTGATGAAAGAATTTGAGCAGCGGAAACAGACTTTTGATGATGATGCCAAAGCTCTACTCGCGGCTAGATCAGGGCAACCAGCTCACATGAATCCCAGCGAAGAACTCCGGCAGCTTAAACGCCGATTTGAAGGATGGAAGAAAGAATACAAGGGAAGATTACGGGAAACAAAAGCCAGGCTTTCTAAGACAGGCAGTCCAGAAGCAGAAATTAGTTGTCAAAACTGGTGGGGCAAGATAAGCTCAAGAGGACTATAGCACATATTCTGTAAACTCTCTTTGCTCAAGTACAACAAATCTGAAGGCAAGAAAAGGGAAAAAGGAATAGTATCATGGACTGTGTGCTGCCTTTTCAGGAGCTTTCTCCTCCTCATATTATGAGACGAAAATAAGTTTGGTGCTTCCACAGGACAAGTTGGTGAAGGAAAAGGAATTGTAAATCTAGCAGTGTTTTATTTATTTACATGGTGGGGGAATTATAGGTTGTAAACAGTGATAGGCTTTTAGGACGGCGTAGTGTATTGAGGAGTCTAGTGTATATGTTGTTGTATCCTATGATGCATGTGAATCACAGTCCCGAAGGCAACAAGCATTAATTGGTATCTTCTTGAGGTAAAAGAATCCGTATTTTCAGATTGTATATGTTCTGTTAGGAGTCGAAGAAATAGAATCTCATTTAGAATGCAGATTACTATTACTAGTCTTCAAGTAAAGATTGAAGTCGTTATTACCTCATGAGCTCTGTTTCTATCAAGGGACAGAGGATTTGACAGGCTGCGACGTCCCATCTGCCCCATTCCATGCATCCGCCTTACTGAGTGCCTGCCGTAAGCGTGAATTTCTTATAAAACGGCAGCATTTCGGTCTTCGGAGCAGCTCGATTCTGTGCGGCTGGGGAAAAAAATTTTGCGGTGAGCGTGGATCGAACACGCGACCTTCAGATCTTCAGTCTGACGCTCTCCCAACTGAGCTATCCCCGCTTGATGAGCGAGTTGCCTCTGTTTCTTTTTCTCAATCCAAGCGATAAATACATACTGATGTTTGCCTCCCTCTCAACCTGACTACTCATATAGAGTACTATTTGTGGCGGGGATAAAAAGTCTCGAAGTATGGGCTGGGATAAATCCTTGTAAGTCCTGATACCTGTTTTCAAGCCAAAATTATTATTTTTATTTAATATATAAAAATATTTGAGTTCAATTTGTTTATTAAACGGGGCGAGCCTGATTACAATTTCAATTAGGAGGAGACATACTCGGACTTTAATGAAATTTCATCTTAAACAAATAAGCTCACTATATAAATAGGGATAATGTATATTAAATAGGGATAAAGTTGAAAAATTATTAAATTTTAAATTAGAGTTAATAAAGTTTAAGGTTTTTTTTTTGTCTGTATAAATTAAAACATGTTAGAAGTGACTCATAAATAGGACCAGATAGATATTTATATAAGACTAAACATCCTAACAAAAAAAATAACTTCGGTCCCAATTCTCAAAATAGCATAATTGTTAAAAAGGAATCCCGCTAAACTCCATCAAATCCAGACCACAATAACGTAGCTAATGAGATTTAATTTTGAGGCTTCCTTAAAATAAGGAGAATGGCGTCAAATGCTACGCGTCATATAAAAATTGTAATTAAAGTAGGCTACCGTATTGTCTGGTAGCTATAAAGTATAAACAATGTGACTCATATTTAAATATCTACCCACATGAATGAAGTTATTATTATATTTGAGTCTTGCAATAGGCTTCATTACATGGGCAGTGAGAAACTAGAGTTTTGAACTTGAAATGATGAGAAATCTTAATAATAAAGACTAATTATAAACAATGCTTTTAGTTCTTAATATAATATCTAGTTTGCAAATCTTATATTAATGATTGGAGATTATATTAAATTTTACCTTTATATTGGTAAATTAAAAGGGTTTGACGGTGATGGTGGTTGTATTATTAGTTATCTCTCTCACTATATAATGATCCAGCACATATCATGTAAAAGCACAAAACTGCAGCATTCCCCCACCCCTTGTTAATGAATTGAAGCAATATTGATCCTCAATTACTCCTCCGGTCCTAATTATAAGACCCAATTGACTTATTTGAGGAGATTAAGGAAGTAAGTTAAGTTAGTTATTTATAATAAATAATTGTTGTCATTCCTAAAATATCCTTGCTAATTAAGTATATTGGCTAAAACTATCATTATTAGAAGGATTATCTTGGAAAAAAATACATAAATATAAGAGACAAAATGGATTGGGTCTTATAATAAGGATCGGAGGAGTATTACCTTTTGCTTTTGGATATTAATGAGTGCAAGACCCCAAAAAAAAAAAAGAGCCTACTAACTTTCGGTAATGTGGCATTTTAATTAAAGATATATAAGCTACACGGCAAGCAATAATAAGAGATTAGCTTTTCGGTGATATTGAGATGAGAAGCCGTACCATATATAATCAATCACAACATATAGTTAGTGCTGGTATTCTTCTGGGTGATGAATATTATATTCTGAATCAAATAGTTGATGGAATTATGAGATCGAAACCGGCCACATGAAGCTGATCCTGGCATATGAACAATTATTAAGGAATAATATAAACACAAACAAATTTTGTTAGATACAAATTGTCGCCTCCAGCCACATGAACTCCTTCGGATCGGATAAGCATAACGACCTTTTTCAGGTAACCCATCACCTTATCAGATTTCCTTGTTTGATTGTGTCGTCAACTAAATACTACTTCCGGTCTTAATTATAAGAGCCAATTGACTAATTTAAAAAAATTAAAGAAGTAAGTTGAGTTAGTTGTTTGTCCTAAATAGGTATTGTCTTTCCTAAAATATCCTTACTAATCAAATGTATTAACTAGAACTATAATTATTAGAAGGATTATCTTGGAAGAAATTGAGTAAATATGAGAGACAAAATAGATTGGGGTCTTATATTTAAAACTAAAATAAAAGTCAGACAGGGTCTTATATTAAGGACCGGAGGTAGTACCACGTAGCCACCCCACACACATGCTCGATTAATTGCTTCGTTGATGAAAATCATGTTTACTATTAGCAGCTTCAGTATATTTCATAATATAAAAAAAGAATGAAATTTAATTTAGAAGAGAAGACTCAGTTCTCTATTGATATATTCATTCTTTTTAAATGCTTCATATCTTCTGTGCAGAGAATCTAAAATATTCATTCAAATAATTCGTGTCAAGAAATTTCAAGTTCCAAGCTTCTGCAAACAACAGTTTGGAGCACGGAATAATAACATGAATGTGCATGGACTGCGAAATCAAATTTATAAATAAATAATCCTCCGGTTTTTAATATAGGACCTAATTATTAAGTTGATTTTGGTGTTAAATATAAGATCAATTTCTTATATTTATCAATTTTCTCTAAATTATCCCTATGGATACTCTCTCAACTATAATCAAATAGAAGAGGGAGAGGGGTATTAAGAAAGATGATTATGGTGTTTTAAGAAAAATATGTCACTTTTCTTATAATCAACTAATTTACCTAACTTTTTTAATCTAATCAAATTAGTTAAATAAGTCTTATATTAAAAATCGAAAGAATATATATATGTATATGTATATTGATAATATGAAGACTAAATTAGACCAACCAAGCCTCATGGACTGGCCCACATGTATATAGAGGTCCGTGTTTAATTGATGTAACCTTCTGTCATTTTTTAATAAAAAGCATTTGCTTTCATTTATAAATTTTATATAATTTTTACAATCCAAAGTTTGATTAATTTATTTGTTTAACTCAAACAAAATTAAAGTGACAAGCTAAAGTATATTTTTGTCGCATGATTTTATGGAATTGCCTAATTGACGCTAAATGACCTTTTGCCCATAATGTCTAAATGAACAAGATCCACTGGCCCATCAAAATTCTGCAAGATGGTGTTCGTATAAAACTCTTCTTTTGTACTAAAAAACTCGAATATCGAATAATTTGATGGTCGAGGTTCTCAAGATGTGACCCCTCGGACCACGCTCTGCTGAGTAGAGCTTTACCACACATCTAGCTTACTCGCTTTTGTTTTAAATATAAAAATTAATTAAAATGTTTGTTTTTGTTCTGAAAATAAAACTTCAATATCTAATATTGTACATTTTTTTCCTTTAACTGCCCTTACAGGTAGATTTTTATATAATGCATAATTCATGTCAATAATACTCTGAATTTTAGAAAAATTACACATTTTTTACAAAGATTCTATATAAATTAGTCAATTAGTTTTTAAGATGAAATTTAAATACAAAATATAAAAAAATATACAGAGGACACTGCTCATAAATAATAAATAATGGTTATATAATTAATCTTGATCACCTGACCTGCGTAGATAGCTTTTGTCATCTAAGCAGATGACCAGCTGCACTGGCAAACCGCACGTCCAATTAAATTTGATAATTGATTATGAAGACAGATTCATAATCACAGGGAGGAAAGTATCGTGGGCGTACGGGGTCACGATGAGGATGCGTAAGAAAGAGGCTATCAAGGATGAACGCGCTTGCCAATAATCTTAAACCTAATAGTTTCTGGATATACCTATTTAACTAATTTAATTAAATTAAAAAAATTAAATAAATTAGTTAATTATAAAAATATAACTTTTTTAAAAACATCATAATCATCTTTTTTTAATATCCTCTCTTTTAGATTATGGTTGATATAGTATCAATAAGAAAAATTTAGAAAAAATTGTTAAATATGACAAATAAGTTTTATATTTAGAACCAAAACTAATTTGATAATTAGGTTCTATATTAAGAACTAAAAGAATGCTTAATACAAGAATTAATTAAAGTTGAATTTGATCATAAATATAATATCTTAATATAATTTGTCTTCTATGTTTTTTTCCAAAAATCCTTATTGATTCCCAAGCGAAGGATTTCCACCAAAGGGATAATTCTAATCCTTCGATGCACATTATTAAATAAAATAGTTTACGAAAATCATGTGACAAATAATAAACTTAAATAATTTTTAAATATTTTTAAAGTAGTTGTTTATAGTTTTTATATTAACTATGGGAAGCAGTAGTATAACAACTTTTTATGAGATTGAGTTTAATTTCACTGATAATAATTTGTGACCATTAATGAGTGTTATCCTTTAAACTAAAGAAAGTGCTGAAGGGGAGTGATTAAGGACATAGTACGATGGGACGGAGCAATAATGAAAGTGTTAATCGTGGGGATTGAAATCAAAGTGGGGGTCCACAGCAATGATACAGAAATGGTAAAACAAAAAAAAAACTGGGAATTGATGAAGGAGGAACAGACCAACACAAGAAGCTGCGTCGAACCTCCACTGCTCTTGACACATCTGCGACTCACACACCATCATTTTCACTCTTCCCTCTCCCTTCCCCTTTCATTTTTCACATCCCCCCACCATAATATTCTTCTCATCATTATGCCCATTTTCCACACCCCCCTCCCCCAAAAAAATAATAACACACACACACACACACACACGTGTCCTCTCTCTGGATCACTGGCTTTAACCTGTTCTTTTCTCTTCTTCCTCTCCATGCATGCCTCCTTTTCTTTGGTACGATGTTAAATGCTAATCATATTTTGAGTTCCAATTATTAACACTGCCATCTAACTTAGTTTAATAATGTATCTTTAGTTAGTCATCAATATAATGTGACTATTTTAATTTTTGTTTCTTTGCCAATGTTTTTTCGGGGTGAAATTGAAGAGCAGGAGTATGTAATGACACAGACAAATATTGTAGTTTATTTAGCAATAATTCTTTTCTCAGTCAAAACCTATTATGCTATGTTTGGCTTCCAAATCAATATAATATCATTAATATTTTGCTCATAATGTAATATGTAAAATATGTTTGATTTCGGGGTGAAATTGAAGAGCAGGAGTATGTAAAATATGCATGATAAACCATTGCAGTCCGTTGAAGTTGGCCTTTCAATAGAGAGAAGGGGCGGATTTAATTAATTAATATGTACGTACACACTCACACACGGCAAGTTTAACGGGCGGAAGTTCCGAAGCCGTCTTTCCCTTTCCTTCTAAGCAACGTGGCATGTCATGCAAAACTTTCATCCATATAATTATTATATAATGCTTTATATATCTAAATTAAAAATGTCACAAGGTGAAGGAAACTATAAATACAATTAAATGAATCATGAATATATAATCTAGCAAGGATCATATATGTTGCGCTGATAACAATATTGACGTATATTCATCTTAAGACTGTGTGTGTATTATGTAGTAACATCGATCTTTTTTAAAGTGCGTGCGTTTTAATGGGAGTGAAAAATGTTCGAGAATGACGCCCCACCAAACACGTACTTAAACAGTATCATCAAGCTGTTTCCCGATACTGACAACAAACTGAACCGGTAAAAGGGCTTTTACATTGGGTGAGAGTGGGATATTGCGGACGACACCTTTTTTTTTTTTTTGGGGTGGTTCTGTTATTTTCTTGTTCAGATAACCAGTTATAAATGCAATAAAAAGATACACACACATATATACATAAGGACTAAATTTTAAAAGAAAATGAGCTCAAAGTGCAAGGCAATGTTGCTTCTTTTTAATTATATTGTGATCTTGCTGATACAACAAAAACTTTTCAGGACGAAATTAAATGTTTAACCAGGAAAAAAAATCGTGCAGTGGAGGGGGCCAGGGAGGATGATATCCGAGATTGCGCTGGATGCCGCGGTTCCGGCCCTTCGATAAAGTCCCATGCACACTCTTTTTAGCTCATCTTTTTTATGCACGACCTTTAAAAAAAAACATCATTATTAAAACAATGATATTATATTCAATATAAGAATTAATTAATTAATTTGAGTAGATTAAAAAAAATTAACTGAGTTAGTTATTTATATTTCCTAAAATCTTTTTATTAATCAAATATATTACGTAAAACTATCATTTTTTTTGGCTCCCCACCCAGTTCCCCAAAGTTTTGCCTTGATTACGTCCGGATCCGACCTGCGTCGCATACCTGGGTATGGTGGATGAGTCTCCCAGTGGGGGTTTTTTGTATTCATGAGGAATCAAACTCGAGACCTTACTTAGGCGGAACTGAGCCGCTTACCACTCAGACCAACTACCGTTAGTACGTAAAACCATCATTTAATAAAGCATTTAATATGTACAACTATTATAAGAACTAACTTAAAAAAATAGATAAATATAAAAAACAAAGTTGATTGAGATTTTATCTTTGAGACTAAATTCAATATCAAACTAGCTCTTATATTAAGAAATATATGTAGTAAAATAGTCAAAGTAAACGTGGACTTATGTTTCATTAATTTTTCATTAGCATAGTTAAATTATCCTGTGATATATGCATTGCATTATATTTTTAGCCCCTCTTTTTTTTATAAGAACAAAAAACTAAATACTACCTCCTATCGTAATTATAAGAGCTAGTTGACTAATTTGAGGAGACTAAGAAAAGAAGTTAAGTTAATTATTTGTAATAAATAGGTGTTTTATTTTCTAAAATATTCTTGTTAAGCAAATGTATTTGGTTAGAACTATCATTATTAGAAGGACTATCTTGAAAAAAAAATTCATAAATATGAGAGACGAAGTAAATTAGAATCTTATATTTAGGATCAAAATAAAAATCAAACAAGGTCTTATATTAAGAACCAAAGGTAGTATTTTATTTATCATTGGTTAGAAATATTTTGTTTATGCATGTGTTTCGTGTTAAAAATTTTCACTATAATTTTTTAAACATACAAAAATTTTCTTTGCTTTTTGATGGACTAATCTATATTGACTCTACGTAGAAGCAATATAATTATATAGATGACATACGCAAATACTTACATTCCAAAACTTTCAAACCTATCATAAACAATTGTTTCGCAAAAAAAATTATATACAGTTGAGTAAAAAAAAAAAGTATTGATAAATTGATATTTATTTATTTTTCAGAATTTTTTAACACCTTACCATCATTAATTTGATTTCTTGGGATTTAAGTGTCATTCCCCCTATCATGTGTGTAACCGTCCAAGTGTTACATAATCTAGGAAGGCATTAAAGACTAGTATGTATTGCCAGGTGCCGGCTATTATCTTTTCAATAGCATCAATATTATTTTGTTTATAAACTGGTCTAAATAAATATAACAATATATGATAACATTATAATACTCTTCCAGTTCTAATTATAAAATCTTTTTTATACTATAATTTATACTACAAAAAAAGTCTTATATTTAAGACCTGAGTAGTAATATTTACTAATTTTTTTATTTAATCAGTATAAAAAATAATTTATTAGCAACCGTATATTATCTGTACAGTGCTAAAAAATTTAAATTTGAATGCATAACATTTGAAAAATGATGTTATATATATTACGCTGAATGATTGATCAACAATCATTATGGTATTATTTTTGAAAAATATCCTGGACTATAGATGGAGACTAGCAGTGATACATTTCGTGAATATAATTAAAACAAAATAAAAATTTGAAAAAAAAAATCGACTGCCCAATCGAAGATAAGAGGAGGGCAATCTTGTACATTCAACAGACTTTGTCGCTTCCCTTATTCCCCATTTCGTCCTTCTCTCTCTCTTTCCAGACATAAACGCATATGCCCCAACTTCCTAGTCAGTCCTACGTACCTCTTCAATTATTTGTCTCCACATTTCAATTTCAACTTCAATTCTTCTTCCTCTGCCAGAGAAAATCCAAACTGAAGCGGACCCCTCTGCACCAGAACAGCTCCGCCCCTCTCTCGTTCTCTCAACTCCATGGCTACTGCGGAGCTAGACTACTCACGTGCTTCTCGCCGGCACGATAACCACCACACGACGGATGACGACGAGGATTACAGCGTCACAGACAGCATGGACGACGCGGAGGAGGAGACCGATGAAGAAGAGGAGACCAACGGAACAGACGACAGCGACAAGGCGGCCGGGTGGTGCTGGAGGAGGAAAGGCGTGACCGGAGGTTGCGGTTATGGCGGGAAGGTGTTGGACCCGAGGGCCAAGTGGATTCGAGAATGGAACAGGGTGTTCCTGCTGGTGTGCGCGATGGGTTTGTTCGTGGACCCACTCTTCTTCTACGCCCTATCCGTGAGCGAGACGTGCATGTGCCTGTTCGTCGACGGGTGGTTCGCCGTCACCGTCACGGCGCTCCGCTGCATGACGGATGCCCTGCACCTCTGGAACATGTGGCTGCAGTTCAAAATGGGGAAGCGCCACTTCGGAAGCGGCTTGGCCGTGAGCACTAGCCGTCGCCTGGTGGCTCTTGGCTATCTCAAGGTCAAGACAGGCTTCTTCTTCGACCTCTTCGTCATCCTCCCTCTACCGCAGGTCACAATCTCTATCCCATCTTCTTCGTTGTTTTTTCCCACGACAGTAAACAGTAACAATCTCCCATCTCTTAAAAAAGCCATGCTCTTTCATATGGAAAAGAAATCTGGCTAATTCGAAGGAATTGCTTTATTATTGGTTTCTGTGAAGGGTCATGTTTGAGCGTCTTATCCTAATTAATTGTGGATATATTTTTTTGGAAGGGGGGTGAGAAGGGAAATTGAATAGGGGACATTGGGAAGATAATTAAGTTGATTAATTAAAATAATATTGTGGTGAAGAGGAGGGTAAAAGGGAAGAGGAGGGAGTAGTGGGAACAGTCGGGGGGATAAGGTAGGTAGTGGCTAGGCTAGCATGGGGAAGGAATGGAGGAGAGGACAAGTGCATGAGAGGATGCTGTTTTGATGCATGCAGAAAATGATGGTTACCTGCTACGAAGCTAACTGGATGCATGTGATTGTTCATGTCTGTATGTTCATTATTTGTGCATCAATGTTTCTGATGATATGATCCTTCAAAAAACTGGACACGCTGCAATAATAATTGCATTCCTTTCTCAGCCATACATATATACATTCTTTCGCAGAGCTACTTCTGACGAGTTAAAGGAGTAATTTGTTTAATAAGGAAAGATTCCCTCCTTCCCAATTGATGTCGCCTCTATTAATTACCATGAAATCACACCCAGGCCTTCTTACTTTTTACTTCTTTTTTTGACCTTGTCTTACTTTTACTTATTGTTTGCTTTATTCAAGTAAATTATCTCTTAATGATGGATACTAATAACCCTCTTGATAGCGGATCAGTTCCTTTTCCTTTCTTTCTTTTTTTCCCCCCCCCAAAAATGTTCATCTTAATAACTTGCATTGATCAAGTTCAATATATATAACAAAAGTTCTGCTTCTATCCTAAACTGATTTTGTCGCGGCTTATAGAGAGATTTTTCCTTCTTACAATGTGTGTGTGTATATATACACACTTCACAATAGCTATTTTAAATAGTTGAAATATATAGGAGGTAAAAAAAATTAAAAATTACGTCCAAAAGCTAGAACATATATTCTTTCTTGCTTATTTAAAAAAGAAGAAGAAGAAGAAGAAGAAGAAGAAGACAGTTATTCTTGCAAATTAATTATTACTGGATCTCTTTTCTTAATTACTTTATTATATATATATCATGATTTAATATTGGAAAACGCTTTTAAAACTTCTATATTTTGCAAAACAAAGGATGAATGACCTAAGCACAAGCTGAGTTTCCTTATGTGGGGAAAATTAAATATGTTTTTTTTTCAAGCTGCCTGAAAATTTTAAGAAATGATTATGTTTATGATTTTTTTTACCAAAATTATGCTTATGATTGATAAATAATATAATGTATTAAAAAAATTTTATTGTATATAAATATGTTTCGATATACATTGATTCATTATGTGGAACTGGCCCCGAATGACTCTGAAATCGACAGCAACATGGGTCAAATCATGATGGGAACCACCGTTTCAGGTACAACCAAATTGATTCTTCGTCCTCTTGTGAAAGAGTGGTCCCCGAATATATATAGCAGATATAGTAGAGTTTTTTTTCGTCGGGAAAAAAATCCAACGTAACTTTTCTGTGATCCTGAAAATTACAGCAAACCGATCCCAGACATGAAAATGATGTATGTTTTTGACTCCTTGTTGAACTCATTTTTCATTTTTTCCATATGAAAGGAGGAGGAAAACAGCAAATCGCATCAAATGCGTATATAGACCCGGATATTCACAGTTTTGTTCAAACACGGGCGGATGGTCTAAAATAAAAGAGGGACAGTTAAAATTTAAAAGAAAAGAAAATATGAACTTTTGTGCTGTTTGTTTTTGTGTACCAGGGGCTAGGAAAGTTAATTCATAGAAAGACCTAAGAAGTGACACAAAAGAAGGACATGTATCAGATATTTTATGTTATCGGAATATGAAACTTCTAGGAAATCAGTGCGATGCCCGTAAGCAAGTTCTCATGTACAAGAACACACTGGTTTTTTTTTGGTTGCAGATTGTACTGTGGGTGACAATCCCGTATCTGTTGGAGAAAGGGTCAGTGACATTGGTGATGACGGTGTTCTTAATAATGTTTCTGTTTCAATATCTTCCAAAGATATATCACTCTGTTTGCCTCTTGCGACGCTTGCAAAACCTTTCTGGCTACATTTTTGGCACTGTTTGGTGGGGAATTGCCCTTAACATGATCGCCTATTTCGTGGCCTCCCATGTAAGTTACTGACCCCAGCTCTCCTGTGTCCGTCTCACTCTTTAGTTACTTCAATTATTCTCATCCTCTTTTTCACCAGTCACCAGACAAACAAACAAAGTGAGAAATTTCCTCCCCTGGGTTAACAATATATATATATATATATATATGTCATCTTCTCTCCTTTTCCTGTAGTTTTGGGATGATAATTTTAAGATGTTACGTGAATCATATCTCCCTTTGCATTTCCACTTTTGAAACAGCAAAAAGTGGGAAGCCATATGTCACAATAATAAGGTTGGTTATATTAGGAACAAAAAAGCAGGAATCTGTCATTATCTAAATGACGCCTACAGAAGAAAACCCCAAAGAAAAGAGACGACAAGGAGCGGAGAGCACAAGTTAGTGAGTAGTATTTTATTCTTTAAATTAAGATTCCCAGTGGAACGAGGACGTGCTCGACAAACTTAAAAGATTATATTAGGGATTAACACGCATAGATGACGTATTGGTAATATATGACTAATGATGAAGGTTAATTATATATTAATGTTATAATTAAGAAAGAAGCACGTGAAACAGGCAGCAGGGGCATGCTGGTACTTGCTAGGGATTCAGAGGGCATCCAAGTGTCTAAAAGAGCAGTGTGGGAAAACAAGTGGGTGTGGATTAAGAATACTGTCTTGTAAGGAACCAATATATTATGGGACAAGTGGGATGGTGAGGGATAGGGCGAGACTCTCGTGGGCAGCAAACAGGCAAGCCAGGTCGACCTGCTTGGATACTCTGACAACTACGACTATGGAGCTTATAAATGGACCGTTCAGCTTGTCACCAACGATAGCCGACTCGAAAAGATCCTCTTTCCCATCTTTTGGGGCCTCATGACTCTCAGGTGTGTGTGTGTGTATCTGTATATATACATACCTTCTTCTCTTCACCCTTGCATATGTCATGTTCTTAATTACTTGTATCACTGTTTCTTGGATGCCTACAGTCACGGTCCTCGTTGCTTTATTTAATTTGATCATCGCCAGTACAATTCATCATGGCACTAAAAGTGAGCTGTTTGATTTTTTATATAGAATATGTAAATATAGACGTGTGCATAATTATGTAAAAGCAGGTTGCACGGTGACTAGAATATTACAGTAGCTGTCTGGAAATTTCTCTGTGATTCAGTCAAAGTCAATATAAAAAGCGTCGCATAGTGCATGATGCATGTGAACATAAGAATTGAAGAAAGCTATATTGTCCTGATGAACATGTACATTAATGTTACTTTGCACTTGGATGTATCTTTTATTTTTTTCCCCCTTGAGCGAAACTGAGATTCCTTTGCTTTATGGTACTCAATCTTTAATTAATTTGTTGGATGTGACTAGCACTTTCGGGAACCTAGAGAGCACAAACAGAATGGCTAGAAGTGGTTTTCAACATCATTGTTTTGACCAGTGGCCTTATTCTCGTCACCATGTTGATTGGGAACATCAAGGTGAGAGAAAAACACCGAGCACACAGTCATGCACCGTCATCACTCCAGCTTCAAAATTTCAACTTTTTCTTGGGGGTTCATTTAAAATTGACAGGGAAAAAAAATGTGGGGCAGGTGTTTCTGCAGCGACCACATCAAAGAAGCAAGCGATGCAGCTGAAGATGAGGAAAACATAGAATGGTGGATGAGGAAGAGGCACCTCCTCCTGGGTTCCGGCAGCGCGTGCGAAACTACGAGCGGACAGCGATGGGCGGCGACGCGCGGAGGTCGACGAATTCGAGATGATCAGAAACCTGCGGAGGGCCTCCGAAGGGACATCAAGTACCATCTTTCTCTGCTGGACTGGTCCGACAGGTATATATATAGTCTTCGCTTCCCCCCGGCCCATCTTCCATTTTGAGCCCAATAATTGGAGAGT